>NW_020664534.1:2800589-2862652 GCF_002925995.2 Terrapene triunguis | reverse complement strand
CGGATGCATCCGACGAAGTGGGCATTCACCCACGAAAGCTTATGCTCCAATACATCTGTTAGTCTTAAAGGTGCCACAGGACTCTCAGTCTGGATCTGTAAAAAGCAATAAACATGGCTGCTACTCTGATACATAGAATGTTTCTATAAGGTTTGGAGGAAATTCATCATATAGTTTGTTTCGTATAATATAGAAAATAAATTTACCTGATTATAAAATAAACCCTGATTTAGGGTTGCCAGGTGTCCGGATTTCGACCGGAACGCCCGGTCGAAAAGGGACCCTGGCGGCTCTGGTCAGCACCACTCACCAGGCCATTAAAAGTCAGGCCGGCTGTGCAGAGGGGCTAAGGCAGGCTCTGCGCAGCTCCCGGAAGCAGCGGCATGTCCCCCCTCTGACTCCTACACGTAGGGACAGCCAGGGGGCTCTGCACACTGCCCCTTCCCCAAGCGCCGGCTCCGCAGCTCCTATTGGCTAGGAACCGTGGTCAATGGAAGATGCGGGGGCAGCGCCTGCGGATGGGGCAGCGCGCAGAGCTGCCTGGCCGCACCTCCACGTAGGAGCCGGAGAGGGGGACATGCCACTGCTTCTGGGAGCTGCTTGAGATAAGCTCTGCCCGGAGCCTGTACCCCTGCCCCAGCCCTGATCCTCCTCCTGCCCTCCGAACCCCTTGATCCCAGCCTGGAGCCCGCTCCTGTGCCCCAAACTCCTCATCCCCAGCCTTGCCCCAGCCCTGATCCACACCCCACCCTCTGAACCCCTTGGTCCCAGCGCGGAGCCCCCTCCTGCACCCTGGAGCCCTCACCCTCCCTGGGCCCCAACCCCCTCCCCTGCCCTGATCCATCCCCCACCCTCTGAACCCTTTGGTCCCAGCCCAGAGCACCCTCCTACACCCAAAACCCCTCATCCCCAGCCCCACCTCGGAGCCCTCACCCCCCCCGCCCACACCCCAACCCCCTGCCTCAGCCCGGAGTCCCCTCCCATTCTCCAAACCCCTCGGCTCCACCCCCAGCCTGGAGCCCCCTCCTGCACCTCAAACCCCTCATTCCTAGCCCCACCCCAGCCAGATCTCTCACACCCTCCCTCATCCCAATCCACTGTCTCAGCCTGGAGCCCCACTCCTCATTTCTAGCCCCACCCTGGAGCCCACAACCCCAGCCAGAGCCCTCACCCCCTCCTGCACTCCAACCCCTTGAGCCACCCCGGTGAAAATGAGCGAGTGAGTGAGGTGGGGAGAGCAAGCGACAGAGGGAGGGGGGATGGAATGAACAGGGGAAGGGCCTTGGAGAAGAGGCGGGGCAAGGGTGTTCGGTTTTCTGCGAGTAGAAAGTTGGCAACCCTACTTGATTTGAAAATTTGACTTTTGCCTGATATTTTCTCTCTAATTCAAACAGGCCTGTTACTGTCCTTTTAAATTACCATATAGTTAGATCTCCTTGAAAATTTGGGTGCCAGTTCTGTTTGTTTAAATAAAAATGTTGTAACTAATACAAATTATTAATTACTGTTATATATAGGACTGTTTTGAAACCTACTCTCTTGATGCTCCTGTGTGTATTTTGGTATTAAATGGCGGATATTGTGTGCATGTGTGTGAGCAAACAGATTGCCCTCTTAATGGTTATAGGTTGTAAAGTTCATATTGTTAGGGTGGCAGCTAACAGTCTTTCCTTTAGCTTTATTTCTAATTCTTGGTCTGCTGATGTGTGGTTTATTGTGGCGGGCCTCTTCAGGGTAAGATTTATTTTGATCCCTTTGTAACAACAGAAAGAAAAGAGAGAGAAAAAGTACTCTCCATGCTTTCACACATGAAGATGAATTGACAGTTAACACATGTTCTGATAATATTGAAACAGATACTCCTTGTGAGAATTTTCAGATTGAGATGTAAAAATAGCCATTTTTCGATAGATGTTCATAACCAAGTCTGGTAAATTATTGGAAATTTCAATCTGAAAAATAGACCAGATTCTTGATGTTTGAGATTGATGGGGATGGGGAAATAAACCTGATGAAGAATATATTAAACATAGAATTATTGAATAAAAATAAATCATATAAATATTAAATTTAAAAAATGTATTAAATCAAGAATATATAAAATGACAGCCCTTGTTTCCAACAAATTGTTTCAACAACTAAAGCGAAGATACTGAACTGATATTTTCTCAAATATTTTATTTGACCCTCTACAAATTACATAGAGGGGTGGCATATTGATTGTAGCTGGTCCATTTTTCCTGAGAGTCTTCCAAATACCAGTTTAAAGTTACAAACCAATAGCCATTATTAGCTTAACGAGCATCACTCTCTCATTTTAATTGTATAATCTGAACTCTTCATCTATTTATTTAAAAATCTATCTTTATTTGCTTTTGCAAAAGAAACATTGAAAGATGTAAAGCAGGATTAATCAGACAGAGCAGACTTCCATTAGTTACTATTCTGTCTTTGAATGCCTCATTGTAAACAATGAAAGTGATAAAAGTGATACTCAATTTAACTGATGTTACAAGAACATTTTTAATTTTTCTTTATTTTCATGTATGATTTAGCTAAAAAATTAAAAAGCACGTAGCTAAAGCCCGTAGCACCTTTGACTCATATTTAAATATACAATCATAAAACACTTTGCAGTGTGCAGTCACACCATAAGGAACTGACTAATCCATTTGAGCCTTGCTGTTTTTTATAAAGTTAAGATGGTATCATTTAAAGATTACAAAGTAGCAGTTTTGAAATCCCCCGTCTTTTATTTCTCCCTTGAGCATTTAAAAAGGAAAAGATAGAGTACTGACTTCCTTTTATTCCTTGTATTTATACACTGCCAGCATGTATCTCATCCTGATGTAGAGGAGCCATCATTAGAAATGAGGGAGTAGCGGGCTCTCTGTTTCCATTCAGTCCTCAACTTTTCTTCTGAGGCTGCCAAAAATTGTGCCAAATGATGCAAACCATGATAGTGGGGGGTTTTCATATGGAAACATTTGTTGATGTGGAAAGAAAGGGACCATTGCTATCAAACTGCTGTCAGATGGTGACATCTTTTCATTGTTGGACTCTTCACTTTGCCTAAACTTTACAATCTGTATTCCAGTCACTCAGTTAAAGTTCTGCTGCTTCCTTTTTGTAAACTGTGAATTAAGTTAGAAGTTTGTGCCAGTTTAGTTATAACTTGAACCAAATGCAGAGGAACTCCCATCAACTGCTTATTTGAATATGCTTCATCCTTCATTAAATGTATTTCTACTTCAGTTATGCATTCCTTAATTTCTCTCTCTGTATATAGCTATTATGTGTGTATAAATTGGTATGAAACTGGCTTATTTGTTGGAATAATAGTGCAGTATTTGACATGCAGTGTGCTCATTCATCTGACACATTTCTCCTTTCACCATGTGCTTGATCACTTCCCCACTTAAACTTTTGAAAAAAAGTTCTACATTAGTCCCAGACCCCTAGCCTACAACTTGAGACCAGTATGACTTGGTTGTTTAGGAGTTTGTGGGAGTTATTTTGAGAGGGTGGTGCTGGGGGAATTTAAAATTACAATGGAAACTATGTTGCAACATTAACTAGAGTAGCTTGCAGTGCTTTATTATTACTAAGATAAGTGGTGGTGTCCTCATTACCACTAAGTAAAAAGACTTTATTAGCTGTTAAAAGAAAACAGTTTGAACTAAAAATGTATGTGTTAGAGATATTATTGGGTTACGTTCTGTGTTGCTTAAGAAGGGAACAGTTGCCACTGAATTCTGTAAAATTCTGTTCCTGACCAGATCACATCATCCACTCCATCATGCTGGCCAAAGCTCAAGAGCCCCTGAAAAATATGAGAGCCATAACATGTGAAATGTATCTATGCCCCCCTCCATGTGAGAGAGAGCCAGTGAAGAACAGCTATGCCCACTGCTAATGGAAATTGTTAATGCCTTCTTCAGAGAAACACGCCTGGCAAACTCCTTTGAAAACACAGTAGTCCACCCAGTCCTCAGAAAGCCATTTGTTCTGATGACCTCTCCAACTACCATCCCATCTCAAACTTTCCATTCCTTGGCAAAATAATTGACAAAGTAGTAACCACCAAGCTCCAGCAATATGTGACATCAGCAGACATCCTGGATGCCTTTCAGTTAGGGTTAAGACTAGGCACAGCACACAGAATAGCTCTAGTGGCACTAAAAGGCTACCCTTTTTATGACCATGGACACAAGCAAGATTTCCAGGCTCATACTGCTGGACCTCTCTGAAAATTTTGACATAGGTTAATAGTATCTTGTGGTCTACTATGTACTGACATAGAAGGAATAGATGGCATAATACTAAAAGTGACTTCAGTTGTTCCTCTACGGAGAATTCTGAGAGTAGTCATGGATTAACTGCTGCTGCTCTCCAAAGACCCTCCCACAGGGATCTATGCTATCCTTCCTTCTCTTCAATATCTACAGTGGGGGAGAGAGTGAGATGCCCTGGGTACAGCTTCCAACAATATGCAGATGACACTCAACTACATTCACAACTGCTGCAACCACTACTAAGATTTCAGAATGTCTGTGAGGACAAAGAGCAACTTGCTCAATCTGAACCCAGGCAAAACCGAAGTAATAATGGCTTGAAGGGGCAAAAGCGTTTAAGATCTAGACTAGGCACTGTTCCCACCTTCCATTGAGGGGATACAGCCCCCATTTTTCAAAATGGTGGAAAGCTTCAGAGTCCTGTTTGTCTTCTCACTAACCTGGGTGATCAGGTGGCATCAGTGTCTTGAAAGTGCCTTTCAATTCTAGCTTCCCAGAAAAAATGTACCCCTTCCTCGTAGGGTACGTCTATACTACCCGCCGGATCAGCGGGTAGTGTTCGATCTATCAGGGATCGATTTATCGCATCTCATCTAGATGTGATAAATCGATCCCTGAATCAATGCCTGTACTCCACCTCGGCAGGAGGAGTAAGCGGAGTCAATGGGGGACCCACGGCGGTTGACTCGCTGCCGTGAGGACGACCAGGTAAGTCGAACTAAGATACTTCGACTTCAGCTATGTGAATAGCGTAGCTGAAGTTGCATATCTTACTTTGAACCCCCCCGCTAGTGTAGCCCAGGCCTAAGACAAGAACCTGGCCACGCACTTGTTATCTCCAGGGTGGATTACTGTACTTCACTGTAACCAAAGCTGAATGTGAGGACAATGTGCAAGCTCCAGCTAATACAGAATGTGGCTACCTGCCTCCTCCATGTCCTCGGCTGTTGTGAACGTACCAGGCCCATAAATCCCTCCACTGGCTCCCAGTTAGTTTTGGGTGCCTGGATAAAGCCTCAGTCCTCATCATCAAAGCAGTTGAGCTCCAGCTCCATTCAGTGTGTAAACTGCCAAGATAGTTGTGCTTCTCCGAAGCAAAGATAGATAAAGCCAAAACACAAAGCCTAGTTTCTTCTTTACCACAGGGTGGGTGTTTGGGATCTTGATGATGAATATTAGATTTTTATAAATTAACTTTTGATTGCAGGTGCATGAGCTCACGATGGTTCCAAGCCTTATTATTTTCTTCATAATCCATTTTCTCTCTTGCTGTGTTTAATCATTTAAGGAAATCTGTTCCATTTGACTTTTTTCTCAAATGTGATACATTTGATTTAGAAATACTTAATGCCTTGATTTAATTAGATACAAAATAGCCCATATTTTCTGTAATATGATGGTTTCCAACTTCTCTACATGAAATTCAAAATAGGTGGGTACCATCATACCAGTATATCTCAGTACAAAATGTTTTATATGGAAGACATCAGAAATATTTCTAAAAGAGTTAGTATTGGGGATGAAGGCCGAAAGTATTATTTATTGTTCGTTTGATTATTATAGAACTGTATTTCCTCTGAAATATAAAGTTGATGATTTCAGTGAAGTGTTTTGTGCTTGCAAATCATATCTGAGGTGTATGAGGCATTATTTTATACATTTATATAGAGGGAGAGATTGAGAGAGAGAGAAAAATGCAAGTAGCCTAGAAGCTGTGTTGCAGGTGGCAATTCTTTCTTGGACTAGAACACATGTAAAACATTATTTGAGTTACCCATTTTGTGTGTTAGAAAAAAAAATTGCTCTACTCCAGCATTAAGATTTTATAAATGAAGACTTTTTTCAAGGAAAAGAAAGGCTTGCATGTGTTCAGGCTAGAGCCCCTCAGGCATAAACTCATGTAAGTGGAAATTCTTCATGAAGTGTCAAATTCTCCTGAATCTCTGCTTCTGCTTCATCCCAATGATCTTGGGGAAGTTTGTACAATATTTTAGAACACATTTAAAGAATACAAAAGGACTTATAAATTGTATAGTAACTTTTGTTTTTATGAGTAGTTTTTAAATAAAATTGACTTTCACCTAGTTTGGACTTTGTTCAGAAAGGATCTTCCACTGAAATCTTCCAGTCCCCCTAGAATACTTCCTCTTCTCTTGTCCCATAGATGTCTGAAGAGAGCAAAAACACTAGCTTTTTGATAGAACATTCACTTTTTTGCATCCTTAAAGTTTGCGTCTGAACTTATTCATATTGCTGCAATATTCTTTCAAATGGATACAGTGAAACTGAAATAAAGCATATTACCAGGATATTTCTTCTAACCCGATTAAAAGTGAAATGATTAGTTTACAGTTAAATAGTCATAATTAGACCTGAAATTAGTAACCCATTTAGAGAAATGGGGTGGTTTATACCACGCTGAGAATGGGTGGGGCAAATTGTATCTCGTCTGTCTGAGACATACTGAACTGGGATGGTGTGAATTTGGCTCCCCTCTTTTAAGGGATGACATTTCATGCTGATCACAATCTCAACAAAGGCAGGAAAGATGAATGCCCTAAAATATATTTCCAAAGTAAGAGTCAACTACATGTCTACATTTCAATATTTTCTTTAATCGTAATATCGCTTTCCTCACACCACCCAGGAATTCTGCTAACCTGATAATAGAAAATTATTTTCTTGAAACGAATTCCATATAAATATTTAGAAACTTTTTATTCATTTTTATTAATGAAATCTGTGAGATACTGATGTAATGTAATACGTAATTATACATTATTATGGAACAATACCTCAGTACATGGTCATGGAAATAACTCTGATTTTTTGGTAATGGAAACTTAAGATTTTTTTTTAATTTAAACAATAGAGAAAAATAGGAGTGGGAACAGATTACTACTAAGGGTGTAATAATTTTAGCTTTAGTGGCCTGAATCTTCATTTTTAAGACATTAAAAGTAAAATTCTAACTATTGTGGCTCACCCAGTCAATCTAAATATGCAAAAAATTAGAATCAACTATCTAGAAAATAATAAATGAAATGAGTATTTAAACAGGATTGAGTTTATTTACATTCGCTTCAGTGAAATTCCCGTGTGAAAATGACGTTTCTGAGGATTCTGGTGGCAGCTGTCTTGCCAAAAAATGACGATTTGAGAAATCGATTTCTCAAATTGTCATTTTTTGGCAAGACAGCTGCCACCAGAATCCTCAGAAATGTCATTTTTTATTTATTTATTGTTTTTATTCAGGTTAAGTGCATCTTTTCTTCAGGAAGGAGTTCCAGACTGCGAAGGTGTGCAGAAGGAGTGAGGTTCTTTCAAGATGAGAAACTGATAAATTACACTTCTAAAAGGATACGTTAAAATCCCAAAGTATTATCTCCTTAGGAAAAGCTCATTTAATAAAAAGCTGCATACGTAATGCCAACAGGCTACCTGGCACCAACCCATCTTGACCATCTGCTATCCTGATAAGTTGTATCATGAACTGGGAAAGCTTACTCTCTGAGGACAATATTTCCCCTTTCAGTACTATGAATGAAAACTACCACCAGTCATTTATTGGGGAGGAAAAATATAGTGGAATTCCTTCCACACTGTTAACCCCTAGTGCTACACGCATTGTTCTGAGTTTTTCAAATTAGGATGCATTTTTTTATGCTTAAATTCAGAGAAACATAATATTTCCTGGGCCTATTAGGCCTGTCTTATTCCCAGACTTGACTGAGGCCACGCCTAGGCAATGAGGCAGTCATGTACCCTCATATATCTGTCCAAGTCTCCATGCGAAGCCAGACTGATGCAATATTCGCAGTAAAGGTAGTGGTACCTCAATTCCTAATCTTTGTTTGTTTGGGAGCGTGCTCTTCCCACCACACACACGCGCGCACACACACACACTCTCTCTCATAACATTAATGGTATCTCCATTCGATGGAAAATCTCACTCATATAGCCAGGACCAGTGTCCCAGGTTGTAATCACGTGAAAAACTGAAGACATACCAGTTATACCTTGTGCCCATGCCATTGCTTCAGAGTTTAAAGGCACCTGTGCCTTACCACCAGCATAATTCCTTTGAAGTCAAAAGGCGCTTGCACCTCGTCAGTAGCTAGGAATACTTGCACCTCTCTGAACCTGACATGCAACAAACAACCCACTAAGTACAAAATGACAATTGTGTCATCAGTGTCATCCTTTCCCTAGAGGGAAAAAAAGCAAGCAGAGATTTTGCAGCAGGGGAGAGTGGATCAAAAGAGAGGTGCCTCCATCAGCTGCTGTTTCTTTATGGATGGAAATCTGTTAGCTAGCCAAATCCAGTGCTTAAAAAATAAGCAGCTGGTTTAATAGGCAGCAGGTGTAAAACAAACAAAAAGGAAGTACTTCTTCACACAATGCAGTCAACCTGCAGAACTTGTTTCCAGAGGATATTGTGAAGGCCTAAACTATAACAAGGTTCAAAAAAGAGCTAGATAAGTTCATGGAAGATAGGACATTAATGGCTATTAGCCAGGATGGTCAGGGATGCAACCCCATGCTCTGAGTGTCCGTAGCCTGTGTTTTCCAGAAGCTGGAGTGGATGTCGGGATGCATCACTCGATTTTCTGTTCTGTTCATTCCCTCCGAAGTACCTGGCATTGGCCACTGTCAGAAGACAGGATATTGGGCTAGATGGACCATTGGTCTGACCCAGTATGGCCGTTTTCATATTTCTTCTGTAAAAAAGATCTAGGAGTTAACCAATGGCTATCTTCCTAACAAATGAGGGCCATCATTGGCCACCGACTGCCATGCCCCATCCAGGAGAGTGACTCTGGCCCCCTGCCACAATATGAGCTGGCTATGAAAGGTCAGTCCTCTAACACACATGATAAAGAAAATTCCTTTACTAGGCTAGCCCATCATTTTAGAATCAGGCTCTTGACCTTAAAGGGTAATGTGTATTAGTTTTAAGGTTACTGATATCCCAAGTTTCAATCAGTCTGTTAACTGATAACATCGTATATCCACTGCTATAAACTATAAAACCTCATTCAAGGACTTGATCATGTGAGAAGGTGGGGCAGGACATTATAGATATGCCTTTTTTTTTTTTTTTTTGCATCTTTACATGCACAAGCTGTCCTCTTACTCTTCTTTCCTACGGGGTTGTCAAACAAGTTCTCTCTTTTTGGCATAATACTTCAGCTGTTAGTTTGGATTCTGGCTATTAGTGTTATGATTATTATGGTTCTTTTTTCCCCGATGTATTGATTAACTGTTTGTTTCTTTATTGTAAGTTTATTAGTTTTTGTTAATACTGTACCATAGATGTGCATGTTGCTTTAGGCAATGAAGTTCCTTTAATAAAATTCAGAAAAGTAATTACAACATATCTTCCTAACTTTCATAGGTTGTAAAATGTGGTGAAATGCTTTCAGTTTGCAAAACAAAATGATTTTTTAAAAGGAAGATTTTCTATTGTTTTCCTAGTTAATTTTTTTTATAAACTGTATTGTTTAAGATCCTAAAGTGGTCTTACAAACATGTCTGTCTTTCCTGCTTCTGTTCCCCATTTAGCAATCCTTTTTTCCTGAGTTAATAACAGAAGCCAACATGGCTTCCTGTTTACTTGTAACAGTTCATTAGTGTGATCTGTCAATAAGGATGTAGAGATCATTACAACTATAGCTGTAGCTACAGAATAGCCATAGGAGGTTACACTGTTGTTTGTTATATACCAAAATGGCAGCAAGTGATGTGGTTAGTTTCTTAGCAATGCACTGCTAATCTTTGGAGGACATTTCCCCACTTGAATTTTAGCAATTTTAAGGTATTGTAACTGACATTCTCTTGTGGGGTTAAACAAGTTATTAGTGTCCTTTGAGAATGTCTGTCTCAAAACACCACTTAATGTGAAAGCTTGTGTATTTTATACTGTGCTTTTTAAATAAAGATTTTGATTTTTTGAGCAGTCTCTAACACAGGGGTGGGCAAACTTTTTGGGCTGAGGGCCACATCTAGGTGGGGAAATTGTATGCAGGGCCGGGGCAGGGGGTTGGGGTGCGTGAGGGAGTGTGGGAGGGGGTGCGGTGTGCAGGAAGGGGCTTGGGGCAGAGGAGGGGTGCGGGGTGTGAGGGGCGGTGCCTGGAGGGAAGGGCAACTCTCGGAGCCCTCTGCCCCTCTGCCCGGGGGCCTCAGGGACGTGGTGCCGGCGGCGCTGCGGGCCGGTTCCAAAGCCCTGAGGGGCCGGATCCGACCTGCGGGCCGTAGTTTGCCCACCCCTGCTCTAACAGCAATACAAAGAATGATTATGTAATGATTACAAGATAAAGGGGTCTAAATTCCCTCTAATATTTAACTTGTAGCTGAGAACTGCTCTTGACATGGCCACAAAAGCAGCATGTTTCTTAATCAAGCATACATTGAATTGGCTTTAAAAATGTCATGTATAAAACCATAATTGTAGTAGCCACGTTTGTTAACATGTTTAGTCTCGTGCTTGAAAAAACTGCTGAATGCTCTACTGCAGGGGTAGGCAACATATGGCACGCGTGCCGAAGGCGGCACGCAAGCTGATTTTAAGTGGCCCTCACACTGCCTGGGTCCTGGCCACCGGTCTGGGGGGCTCTGCATTTTAATTTAATTTTAGATGAAGCTTCTTAAACATTTTTAAAGCCTTATTTACTTTACATACAACAATCGTTTAGTTATATATTATAGACTTAGAGAAAGAGACCTAAAAATGTTAAAAGATATTACTGGCACGCGAAACATTAACTTAGAGTGAATAAATGAAGACTCGGCACACCACTTCTGAAAGTTGCCGACCCCTGCTCTACTGCATCCAACCTGCAAGGGATATTGTGAAACCGAGGATTACTATTTGTAAGTAGGAATCACAAAAAACATATTTGATCCAATTGTTTACTGAAGCTGTATACCCACAGCATAACGTTCTTCTTGTTTTTAGAGACTTTACTGTCACCCTTTACATTTTATAAAGGTTGACTTAATTTTTTTTTAAATTTAGTTTTGGTGAACCTGGGAAATGGTAGCAAAAATCTGCTTACAGGCAAATTCTCATACCTTTTTTTACTAATATCTGTGAAAATGGGACACAGTCTACATCCTGGATCCTGTGTATGGGCATAACTTCTTGATCATGCTGTGTTGTGGAATTCCTGGCCCTCTTTTCCGTCCATTTCTAAAGTGAACAGTGTATAGCTGAAGTGAGTTGCTGCTGCTTTCTGCAGAGAATTGAATGTTATAAATGAAGTATGGTACTATAGGTCAGTGTTACGAAAATGAATGCATTTTTTCATGGTTTTTATTATCTGTATATTTCTTGTGCTAACTAAAGGTAAAGGGTGATCGGTTTTTAGGAACGCTCATGAAGTTTGCATGTCTGTTTGCTTTCACTCTCTGGGATGTCTGACGAGATCATTTGTAAACCCAGAGCACCCATAAGTTTGGAGCTCTGGGAAAGGCAATGCGTAGGGAATTGGGGAAGCTGAGGGGGGTCAGCATCAATCCTGGGGTCTTGATGCAGCTGGGCCCACAAGATCTCATTTCTGTAAAGCACTAACAGACAGAGAGCCTGTGCCTAGGAAGTATGCCAGAGAGGCCAAGGCAAAAGACAGTGCTGTAGCCTGCACAGAAACCTTACGAGCACGTGGGCCAAGGGTGGTGGGACACACATGCAGCGCCTGGTTGGGTGTCCCACAGAGGAAACTTTACCAGGGCAGTGTGACAATTTTTATTAAATTATATTGTAAATATAAATTGTTTAAGGTAAGTTATAACACAAACTTACAAAATCAGAGAAATTCAAAGTTAAGGCTGACTCCATCCTTTTTTAGCTTTCTTTTAACTAACAATAGCAATTAAAGTGTAGTTTTTTTCAATGCACCCATTATAAAGTAATGGACACAGCCTCCTGCAATGACTATTCATGAATTTAAAACACCACCAATGCAGTTCCTATTTTCTGGTCAGATTTTAACAGCTCTCACATGGTGTCAGATATTTAATAGAATACGAGGTTTCCCCATCATCTAACATGATAAGCAGTAAAAACTGCAGCCTCTGTGGGGAATGAGAGGTTTTTATTGGTAGTATTTTAATTATTTTCAAGTGCAAAATGTGCTAGATGTTTCACAAAAACAAATAAAGACTGGCCCTGTCCCAAAGAATTTAGGGCCCTGATCCGAAAAGCTCAAGTCAGTGGGGCTCTGAACAGATGCAAACATCAACCTGCTCAGAGAAGCTGGAAGGATTGGCGCCTAATGATGGACACCTGACAAGAGCAAATAATGAAGAAAATCAGAAAAGGGGGAAAGGACAGCAAGGGTTACAATAGCAAAACAGTATTTCATAATTATTCAGTAAAGGCATGTACGCATCTTGATAGTCCTTTAAGCTCTTTTGTATGTTTACTCTTTATTTTTATTACTTTTTAGTTTTGAGCTGCACACTTACTAAAGTACAGTTAACTATTTATCTTAAACTTTTCAAAATTGCAAAATAATATTATGATGTCTTTATCCTAACTGAAGGTCTAGAATATCCAAAAGTCCTTCCAGATCTCCCATCTCCTTGCCACCCACCTCTGATTTAAGGCCTGATTTGCAAACATTCAGAGGCATTATGCTTACTATCAGGAGGAGTGCATGTGATTTCAATGTGACTACTTTAGGTTCAGTGGCATCTGCAGGGCAAGGCCCTTAGTGATCTGATTCTGCAGGGACAGCAAAAATACACTCTCTTAAAAGCTAAGGGAATTCAAGCTTTACTCAAAGCAATACTTTCTTATTACTGCATCTTTAAATGGAACATTCCAGACCAAATTCTGCCATTTTGTTTTTAAACAACATTAGTTGTGTCCATAAAGTTTTAGTTTTGTTAATTATAGTTCAATGACTGTAATATTGGTAAATAATTTTTATAACAGATTTCCTTTAAAAGAAAACCTCTTTTAGAGATGCTATTAGCTGAAAGATTCATTCTGTTCCTTTGGGTAAATAATTGAGCATGATTTGGATTTTTAAATACATAAACTCTGAACATAAATTTTTCCTTTAAACTGCAGTTTAATGGATCAAAGATTCTTAATTAAAATATTATGTAGCTTCATATTAAATGCAGAGTTTAATTACATTTAGTATCATGTTAAATTCAAAATGTAACGTATTTAAAGGTTTTGTTTAGAAATGAGCATAAAACCGGAGGTCATACATAAATTGTGTAGCTGTTGTTCATCGTGATGTTTTTGTAAACTAGGTGTAGTTAGAACAGTTTCCAAGCTTTCATCTGTTTAGTCAAGACATTATTTTTAATCCATATTTTTCTTAGATGATTAATGGGCTTATTAAGTAATACTAAGTGGGGAAGGAAATTATGATTGGGAATATTTAAATTTAACCAAATTTATTATATTTGGTAGTATGTTGAGAAATAATTCAAAATAAAATTTGACTATATCAGTGCTCGTTTGGGGAAAAAAAAAAAAAAAAAAAAAAAAACACCACTCCTTTAAAAAAAAAAAAAAAAAAACCACACACCCCACTCCCTTATAAAGCAATACAAAGATATTCCTAGTTAAAGTATATTCAGACACTAGTATTCAATGTATGGAGAACTACTAAGTGACTATACCATAGATTCCTATGTAATTTGGGGCTTCAGAACTCCATCTGGGGTGATACTTCATTCTTGGAGCAGAGTTGGACTGCAGCTGCACTCCAGAAAGAAAAGGATGGATATCAGGCTTTCTGTCAGTAAAATCATAATTTGGTATTTTAAAAACAAGTGTATTACAACATAAATTTATTACAGCAGGTGACTACACTGACCTTCAATAAGAAGTAGGGCTGTTGATTAATGGCAGTTAACTCATGCGATTAACTGAAAAAAAGTAATCGTGATTAAAAAAATGAATCAGGATTAATCACACTTTTAATCACACTGTTAAACGGTAGAATACCAATTTAAATTTATTATATTTTTGGATGTTTTTCTACATTTTCAAATATGTTGATTTCAATTACAACACAGAATACAAAGTGTACAGTACTCACTTTATATTATTTTTATTAAAATTATTTGCACTGTAAAAATGATAAACAGACATTTTTTTTCAGTTCACCTCATACAAGTACTGTAGTGCAGTCTCTTTATCGTGACAATGCAACTTACAAATGTAGATTTTTTTTTGTTACATAACTGCACTCAAAAAACAAAACAATGTAAATCTTTAGAGCCTACAGGTTCACTTAGTCCTACTTCTTGTTCAGCCAATTGCTAAGACAAACAAGTTTGTTTACATTTACGGGACATAATGCCGCCCGCTTCTTGCATAAGAACGGCCATACTGCGTCAGATTTAAGGTCCATCCAGCCCAGTATCCTGTCTACCAACAGTGACCAATGCCAGGTGTCCCAGAGGGAGTGAACCTAACAGGTAATGATCAAGCGATCTCTCTCCTGCCATCCATCTCCACCCTCTGACAAACAGAGGCTAGGGACACCATTCCTTACCCATCTAACTAATAGCCATTACACTGCTCTACAGCCAAAATGCTTCTGAAATAAATGTAGTCAAACTTTACTAATTCTGGGTCACTGAGAACGAAAATGATGCTTAAAATTGTTGATTGGCTCTAGTTTTCAAGATATGCTATTGGGTCAGTATATACGACCCTTGACTTGGGAATGGCGGAGGATAAGTGAGTTATAAAGGGAAGGGATCTCAATTTAAACCAGAGACGACTAAAATACATCTTTGACTGGATCTATGAATAAATCTATGACTGGGTTTGGACAGTACTTGCTTTTTAGGCAAAACAATGAACGATGCAATCTGAAGCTGGTATTGCATCATACATGATATGAATTGCATCATGTTATTCGTAGAAGTCATGTATGATGCAATCATAACGAAGCTTACATCACTCTGCTGAACAAATTGCCCTATATCAGCTCTAGAAATCATACAGTGCCGTGCTCTCTTATTTGTCAGTGTTTGATTTTGCAAAGGGACACATTTCTGTTTAGCCAAAGTGAGCAGAGATGCCTCGTACTTGTGTGAACAGTGCAGATAACTTCTGCTATGTTTGTGGTGAAGTGACTTTTGCATCACAAAAGCGCAGTATAACCACTATGGTTAAGAAAGGCTGTCACCTTTATTTTGGCTGCAAAATTGGAGATCAGGACAAGAGGTGGGCCCCACACATATGCTGCGACACTTGTGCAACAAATCTTCGCCAGTGGTTGAACAGGAAAAGGAAATCTATGCCTTTTGCAGTGCCAATGATTTGGAGAGAGCCAACAGATCATACCAGCAATTGTTACTTCTGCATGGTGCCTCCAGTTGGGAAAGGTGTGTCAAAGAAGAAAAACTGGACTGTGCATTATCCAAACATTCCATCAGCTATACGCCCAGTACCCCACGGAGAAGGACTGCCGGTTCCTGATGCACCAGAATCATTCTCACTTGAGTCAGACGAGGAAGAGGATGAAACTTCTGGTCCTGAACCATCAATGTCACAGGACCCACATTTTCTCCCATCCTCCTCCTCTGAACCACACCTCATAACACAAGGTGAACTGAATGACCTTGTCAGGGATTTGGAACTACCCAAGAGTAAGGCAGAGCTGTTGGGCTCCAGACTACAGCAGTGGAATCTCCTGGCAGGTGATGTTAGGGTTTCCATGTTCCATGACCGTCAAAAGGATCTTGTCCCATTCTTCTTCATGGAAGGTGATCTTGTAGCCTGCAACAACATCGATGGTGTGATGGCAGCCCTCAACATCGTTCACGATCCAGATGAGTGGAGACTGTTCATTGATTCATCGAAGACAAGTCTTAAAGCTGTTTTACTGCATAATGGCAATGTTTTGCCATCAATTCCAGTTGGTCATGCAGTCCATATGAAGGAAACCTATGACAACATGAAACAACTTTTGAGGTGCATAAACTATGACCAACATCAGTGGCAGCTTTGTGGCCATTTGAAGGTTGTTGCTCTCTTGCTTGGTCTGCAGACTGGATACACAAGGACTGCTGTTTTCTCTGCGAATGGGATAGTCGTGCAAGAGATTCCCACTACATCAAGAAAGATTGGCCACTCCGACAGTCATTGGAGCCTGGGAGGAAAAGTGTTCAGCATCCACCACTTGTTGAATCAAGGAAGATTTTGTTACCACCTTTACACATCAAGCTGGGTCTGATGAAGAACTTTGTCAAGGCCATTGACAAAACACAAGCAGCTTTCAAGTACCTCCGTGGAAAATTTCCAAGGTTAAGTGAAGCTAAGATAAAGGAAGGTGTTATTGTTGGTCCTCAGATTCGTGAACTTCTTCGAGATGATGCATTTGACCATGCACTGCGTGGCAAGGAAAAGACGGCATGGAAAGCCTTCCAGTTAGTGGCAATAAATTTTCTTGGAAACAACAAGGCAGACAACTACAGGTTATTGGTGGAAAACCTCCTCGAGGCATACAAAAGCCTTGGTTGCAGTGTCACTAAAGATACATTTTTTGCACTCTCATCTAGATTTTTTTCCACCGAACTGCGGAGCAGTGAGCGACGAGCACGGCGAACGATTTCACCAGGACATTGCAACAATGGAGAAACGCTATCAGGGCAAATGGAGCCCATCAATGCTTGCAGACTATTGCTGGACAGTGACAAGAGATGCTCCATTTAATGAATACAAGAGACAAGCCAAGAAGCGCCGAGTAGACACTGAATAGGACTAAACTATGTACAGAATAGTTTTTTGCCTTTTGTTTCATAATAAATTTTATTTATATAACCCTTTTGCTGATTTTTAAAGTGTTACATAAACAGGACAGGTGAAATATTATCATGTAAAGCAACCATAAACACATGAAAAGACCTAGGTTTACAATTTATGATTAAAACTCTACTATCTAACACAATATACATAGACATAAAATGTAAAAACTTAAATATCTTAGAAACAGTAGCCAATCAGTTGTTTTAATTGTCATATTTGAATTCAGCACATCAAAATACATAATAAATAGCACATTTTATCTCTGAAGCAGACGACTTCTCAAAAATTGTAGACCAGTGTTATTGGACTTAATCTCCATGAGTTTATCTAGTTCTCTTTTAAACCCTGTTATAGTCCTAGCCTTCACAACCTCCTCAGGCAAGGAGTTCCACAGGTTGACTGTGCACTGTGTGAAGAACGTCCTTTTATTTGTTTTAAACCTGCTGCCCATTAATTTCATTTGGTGGCCCCTAGTTCCTATATTATGGGAACAAGTAAATAACTTTTCCTTATTCACTTTCTCCACATCACTCATGATTTTATATACCTCTATCATATCCCCCCTTAGTCTTATTTGCAATGTCACCTGAAAGTGAGAACAGGCATTTGCATGGCACTTTTGTAGCCAGCATTGCAAAGTATTTACATGCCAGATATGCTAAACATTCGTATGCCCCTTCATGCTTCAGCCACCATTCCAGAGGATATGCTTTATGCTGATGACGTTCCTTTAAAAAAAATGCATTAATTAAATTTGTGACTGAACTCCTAGGAGAAAAATTGTATGTCTCCTTCTCTACTTTACCCGCATTCTGCCATGTATTTCATGTTATAGCCGTCTCGGATGATAACCCAGCACATGTTGTTCGTTTTAAGAACACTTTCATAGCAGATTTGGCAAAATGAAAAGAGGGTACCAATGTGAGATTTCTAAAGATAGCTACAGTGCTCTACCCAAGATTTAAGTGCCTTCCAAAATCTGAGAGAGATGAGGTGTGGAGCATGCTTCAGAAGTCTTAAAACAGCAACGCTCTGAAGTGGAAAGTACAAAACTGTACCACCAAAACAGAAAATCAACCTTCTTGCTGGTAGCATCTGACTCAGATGATGAAAATGAACATCTGTCGGTCTGCACTGTTCTGGATCGTTATTGAGCAGAACCCGTCATCGGCATGGACGCATGTCCTCTGGAATGGTGGTTGAAGCATGAAAGGACATGTGAATCTTTAGCACATCTAGCATGTAAATTTCTTGCGACACCAGCTACAATAATGCCATGCAAACACCTGTTGTCACTTTCAGGTGATGTAAACAAGAAGCAGGCAGCATTATCTCCTGCAAATGTAAACAAACTTGTTTGTTTGAGCGATTGGCTGAACAAGAAGTAGGACTGAGTGGACCTGTAGGCTCTAAAGTTTTACATTCTTTTATTGTAATATGAACATGGATTTCCAAATTTGAGAAAGCAGATGTCATATATATATTCATATATTTTAAGATTCTTTTTTAAAAATATTAATGGATTTTACTGAATATGACCTAAGCAAAACTCTTAGCAGTTGACAGTATACAAGGGTATGTCTGAACTGTAGTCAAAGGCGTGACTGCAGCACTTGTAGACGTATCCGAGTTATGCTATGCTTTAATCTAGTTCACTCGAATAATCATAGCAGTGAAGCCGAGGCAGTAGGGGTGGCAACATGGGCTGTCCAACCTCACCCGGGACCCTGGGTATGTACTCGAGCAGCTAGCCCATGCTGCTGTGGCTTCACTGCTATTGCTGTTTGAGTTAGCTGGATCAAAGTATAGCATAGCTCAGGTATGTCTACGTGCAGTACAGAGGTAAGGTGGGTGAGGTAATATCTTCTGTTGGCCCAATAAAAGATACTACCTCACCCACCTTATCTCTCTAAAATCCTGGGACTAACATGGCTACAAGAACACAGCAAACCACGTGTGTTGCAGTGACACCTCTGATTGCGGTGCAGACATACCTTTAAGATGAATAATAAAGTGAATAATAACTTGGAGCCATATTTATAAAAATAATGTGGTCATTAAAGTTGTTTTTAGACTATGGCAATGATAGAATAAATCTGCTTTTAATGTCATACTCTATGAAGGAAGATTTGTCATTGTATAAGTAAGGTCAGTTTAATATTGAAATTCAGCTTCCTTGGGATGTTTTGCATGGAGTAAAAGTCTAGATCACCTTAGCTTGTATTACATGTCAGAGCATGAAAATATTTTCTCTTCAGCCTAAGTAAAGTTTTATCTTATAAACACAGCTGTCAACTACATACTGAAATAAAGCCAGAGGCTAAAGTAATAAACATTCTATAATAATGAAAACTTTTTTTATTTAAAAAAAAAAAAAAAGATTGCGTAACCAGAGCATTAATACTAGTATAGTAATGTTCATAATGCTAAATGTTACAAAACTTTAGCTATCTGTTTCTGAGGCTACAGATTGTCTGGTAACATAAATATATCATTTTCCTCTACAAGATCTTTTCCTTTTAGTGTAAACATCCTTGCAAAGCCATAAACTTCTCTAATTTGTTTCCTAAAATTATCCTGCCTTTGCTGGTGATTCAGCGGAGAATACTTGCAGCACAAAAGGGGGAGAGAGGAAGGAAATCTGAAGGATAAATTAGTAGGTATAAAGGAAGTTTTGCTGGAGGTATGTTATGAATTTCTGGAAGTGCATGTGCTCCTTATGCAAGTGTGATGTATTATCTGGAAGTAATATATATCATCTATCTATCTATCTATATATATATATATATATACATTTCCTGAACTTCCAATGAGTTTGCCAGTTTTTTGCAACTTCCCTTAACATAGACTGTCTGTAGTGTTAGCTATATACAGTAAGCTTTGGATGAAGATGCAATTGGCGTGGGAGAAGGGAAGTATATTTAGTCAACTGTTCAGCACATAACTAATTTAATTAAAATATCTCTTAATTCATAAACAAAACCATTAAAGCATTATTGTTGAAAATGTATTTTGGTTGTGTCCAGCAAAGTCCCCAAAACAATATTACTTTCTTTACAAAATATTTAAATTATTTTAAGAGGTTTAAAGTTTAACATGGATTCCTTTTACATCCCAGTTCTCTGACCATCCGCAGTTACTTCAGTTCCTTGCATTGCCATCTTTGTTCATGGCTCCCCTCTTCTTCCCATTCATCCCTGTGTGTGCCCTGTCCCCTCTTCCTGCTTCCTCTTGAGTACCCATTTCAAGACTAGGTAGCACAGCTCTATGCCATCAAGTTCCATATTCCCTGCGCTCCCACCACTTTCCCTTCCTGTACCCCTGCCCATTCATATTTCCCCATCCATGCCTGAAGTCAGTAATACACACAAAAATATCAATATCTAAAAGTACATTTCAAATTGCTCTGTATACGTGTGGAAATGGCTTTGTAAAATGTAGCCCAGGCTGCTACCAAGTAAGACAGGAGGGGAAGAAAAAGGGAAAAAAACACAAAACACTACATCCTGCCATTTTAAAGAAAACACCTTTGTGCAGACCATTTTTCCACCTCTCCTGACAGACATGGAGTCAGCATAGGGACTTTCTTTGGCCTTGTCCAAATAAAAGAATAAAGTAACAAAATGGCACAGTTCTTAATAGTCCTTTCTTCCTGACATGAGGTTGGACACTTCCCCAGCCTTCCTGTGATTTTCTTTTCAAAGAGGTTGGTAGTAAGCATTGGCAATTGTGCTTCTAATAGGCTTATGTGGCTTAATTCTTAACTATAGCTATTGGTTACTCCACCATATATATTAGTATGTAATATAAAATATTATACATTTAGATATGTTATAACATTTCATTTTTTATATTTATATGCACACGAAAATGTACTACATTTTCTTGTCTTACTTGTTAGAAAAATAATTGTTGTTCACACCCAAAACAAACAATTCAATGATGTTTGTTTGTAACTTGCAGGATAAATGATGTTTCAGTTGTGAAACTTAACTTATGCAAAATTATACAATTTTTTTCTAATGCAGTCAGTATTAGCGTGTGAGGGCTAGCCCTTACATGTAGATAATGTATTCATCTGGAAATATCCCCAAGTGCTTTACAAAGTATGTATGACATCTAGAGTTTTTCTTCTGCAAAAGTGAGAAACTTAAGACATAATTCTCTTCACAATACATCTTTTAAAATTAACTTATCCTGAGTATTTTCAAAAAATACTCCAACTTCCTGCTTTATCCGTAAGAATATATGGGAAAAACGTAATTGGCAGTAGGTGTACTTTAGTAGTCAGTGCTCTTAAAGTATGGGCATATTTTCAATAGCTTGTGCAAGTTCCATTGTTACTGGTATTAACCACTGATATCTCTCGCTCATCTCTGCATTCAAAAATTTGACAAGTCTCCAATTGCTATTCAGTATTCTGTTGCTGATGTGCTTGGCACTGTGCAGAAAACAAATTGAAGATGATCCCCATTCCAGAGATTTTACAATCCTATTATATTAATGCAAACTTTTGCAAGTTTTACTAAATATATTTTGGGATAGTCTCCATAGAAAGTAGTGTTGTTGTAGCCATGTTGGCCCAGGATATCATAGATACAAGTTTGGTGAGGTAATATCTTTTATTGGACCAACTTCTGCTGGTGAAAGAGACAAGCCTTTGAGCTACACAGAGCAATTCTTCAGGTCTGGGAAAGGTACAACTAAATAAAGGTGAAACAGATTGTTTAGCTTAAGTATTTAACACACATGATAAGAGAGCATCTAAAGTGAAGGGGCCCGTAACACCTCTGCAATCATAGGACAAAAACGGGGGGTTGGTGGGTTACTGTTGTAATAAGCCATAAATCCAGTGTCTTTATTAAGGCCGTGATTTTTAGTGTCTAGCAAAGTTATGAGTTTAAGCTCCCAGGCTTGTCTTTTGAAGATGTAGTGCACGCTTCCTTTGAGGACAAGGACTGAGAGGTCAGATGTAGAGTAGTTGTTTTGTGAAAAGTATTTGCCCATGGGTGATATTCATACTTCAAAATACATTCTCCTTTTGCCTGACAGAGTGTACGTTTATTTTCCTTCAGGGCATAGTATTTATAAGATACATATTTTCTAAGGTTAATGCCTGCTGAGAATAATGGCTGTAATATATTATTGTGTTTTGAATAAGTTAATTTTAGTTGACACTGGCTAATATGCATTTTTTATCCAGAGACTTAGTGATGGGTGCATTTTTATAAATTGTGCAAATAATTAAAGTCAGCCTGAAGGAAATGTTTTTTATTGTCCAGTTATAGACAAGAGATTTAAGCAGTTGTGTTTTTATTTGGATTCACAGGTTTTAGGAAGCAGTGAAAGACTGCAAACCTTCTTAGTCAGGTTCTTTAAGAAAGAGGTTTGATGTATATGAAACACTAGAGAAAAGATTAAAACAATAGTGTAGGTTAAAATGTGTGAATTCAGAGCAGCCAGAGGGTGGGAAAGATAAAAGCACAGGTTAGTACTGTGGCACTGATAGATGAGCATGTAGATTAAGATCTTGTCTACACTACACAGTTATGTCAACACAAGTCAGGTGTTGTTGACAAAACAGTGGAGGTGTGTACACAACAATGCTCCTCCCGCTGATTTAACTCTCCTGCTACTCCGACATAGTAAAACTACCTCAACGAGCGGCATAGACAAAGTTAGAGCAACACAGTTTCAGTGTAGACACTATGCTTGCTTATGTTGCCCTAAGTGGCCTCCAGGAGGTGTCCCATAATACCCATCATGACCACTCTGGTAAGCGGTTTCTACTCCGCTGCCCTGCAGCCAAGTATACAGTCATGCGCCCCTCTCTCTTTTAAGCCCCAGGAATTTTTGAAATTCCACTTCCTGTTTGCTCAGCGTGGACAGCTCACATCGTATATTCCCAGCTGACCATGCCAACTTTCTGCAGCAAATGGGCTCCCACGTGGAGTACACCAGAGTTGCTGGATCTGTTGGGTTTTTGGGGAGAGGAGGTTGTACAGTCGCAGCTCCAATCCAGCCGTAGGAGCTTTGACACCTACGAGTAGATTGCTTGTGGCATGAATGAGAAGGGGCACACAAGGGACATGTAGCAGTGCCATGCTAATATAAAGGATCTGAGGCAGGCATACCAGAAGGCAAGGGGGGCCAACCATCGCTCTGGTGTGGCACTGAAAATATGCCACTTCTACAAGGCGCTGCACCCCATACTCTGCGACCCCACTTCCACTGTCAACAGCCCCATGGATACTTTGGGGGTGACTGGAGGCAGTGGCCAGCAGAGCCTACCCCAAGGATTAAGTGGTGGATGAGGAGGTCAAGTTGAAGATGGATGTGGGACAGGAAACAGGGTCATCTGGTGGCATGGTGAGCCAGGACCTCTTTTTGACTCTGGGGGGGTCTAGCCAGTCCCAGCAGTCCAGCTCTGGTGTGCCTGACGCAGGAGAGGGGAACTCCGGTAAGTACTCATTTTTCTTTGCTGGAGTACTCTTACATGAGATAGAGGTGTCCTTTATTTTGTCACATGGTGCACGTGGGAGAAGGAATCAAAATTAACTCACTTGGTCTTGTTTGTATCTGCTTCGCATTCCTATGTGGGGCCCTGCGGAGAAGTTTGTTAATGCACACTGAGATCTCCCAGGAATCTTCCATAGAGATCTGTAGGAAACTTTCCTGCACATACTCTGCAATCCTCTGCCAAAGGTTCCTTGGCAGAGCTGCTTTATTTCTTCCCCTGTTGTAGGAAACTTTGCCATGCCAATTGGCAGTTAGTTCTGGAGGAACCAAAGCAGCACACAGGCGAGCAGCATATGAACCCAGTCTGAAGCCACACACGTGCAGGAGATGCAACCTTGTATCTTTGGTTATCCTCAGTAGCGTTATTTCAGCTTCAATTGTCCCCACCTGTGGAAAACGGTGCCAGTATTCAGAATGGTGTCCCCAGGCACTTGTACTGATCCCCTTCTTAAACCACCCAGACCCTTTGTACCATCTTGCACACACACACACACGGGCTGAACTCACCATGTTTAGTGCTCTAGCCATCCTGCGTGCTTGCCAAGGGAAAGAGGTGTATTCTACTTTTATGATTCAAGACTCTGAGTTCACACACAATACTGACTCTGTGTATTGCTGCTTTTGCTTCTGCAGATGTGCCCTTAAGGGCCAGTTTCTACACACCAGTGGATCTCCTCTGTCGGATAAGGAGGCAAATGAGGAGGAGTAAGGAGGACATATTTCAGGAATTGCTGCAATCATCAGATCAGGCCAATAGTGAGCACAGACTGTGGAGAGAGAATAAACGAGAAACTACAAATGGATAACCAGGAGAGGAAACAGGGTTAGGAACCATTCATAAAGCTCACGGAGGACCAAACAGAGATGCTGAGGTCCCTGATTTTGCTGCAGGCAGAACACATGCGTGCTTGAGTCCCCCTGCAGCTCATACAGAACTGCTTTCCTTGCCCTTCCCAAACTCCCCACACATATTCCTTTCATGTTTCTGGCACATTGTAGTACCTACTGCACTCCACCCGTAGGGACATTTTCAATAACGACAGCTGGACTTACACATAGCTGTGAGACCCTCACTTCAGAGAGTTCTGCTCACTGTCACGTCCTTGTAAGAAATGTTAATCTGTGTATTGCTGTTTAATAAAAATTGAGTTTTACAAAGATAGTGATTCTTTATTTTTGATCCAAACAGGCTGGCTGCAACAGAAATTCGTACATAGTGGCAAACACCACATTTGCAAACTACAGTTAATGCTTAGGCAGGAATCTTTACAGGGGTCATTCAAGGTGGCAAGTAAACAATGCCTGGCTCAATTCATTACAGAAAAACACATTACTGGGGCTCTTTGTCAAAATGCTGCTTCAAAGCCTCCCTGATTTGAATAGTCCCCCCTCCTCCGTTGAGCCCGTCGTATAGCCCTGGTGTCTGGCTGCTCAAAATCAGCCACCAGACTATCCACCTCAACGCTCCACCTCTGGGGAAACTTTTCCCCCTTAGCTTCACTTATTCAGAGCACAACAGGCTGCTGTGACTATGGGAATATTTTCCTCCTTGAGGTCTAACCTGCCAAAAAGACAGCGCCAGCGACCATTTAATCTACCAGACACACATTCTGCACCTGCTGAGCCTGTCGTTGAAGTGCTCCTTGCTGCTGTCAAAGTTTCCGGTGTATGACTTCATGAGCCACAGGAGTAAGGGGTACTCTAGGTCTCTATGATCACTAGGGGCATTTCCACATCCCCTATTGGAATCTTCTGGTCTGGAAAGAAAGTCGCTGCATGCAGCTTTCCATACAGGCCAGTGTTCCTGAAGATACATGTGTCATGCACCTTTCCTGACTACCCCGTGTTGATGTCAGTTAAACGACCCCGGTGATCCACCAGCACCTGCAATACCTAGAGAAGTAGCCCTTTCTGTTGATGTACTCTGTCACAAGATGGTCTGGGACCAAAATTAGGATATACGTGCCATCTATTGCCCCGCCGCAGTTAAGGAATCCTATTGCCGCAAAGCCATCCATCATGTCCTGCACATTGCCCAGAGTCACAGTCCTTTGTAGCAAGAGGTGATTAATGGCCGTGCACATTTGCATCACCACAACCCCCATGGTGGACTTCCCAACTCCAAACTGATTTGTGACTGACTGGTAGCAGTCTGGAGTTGCCGGCTTCCACACAGTGATTGCCACTCGCTTCTCCACCATTAGGGCAGCTCTCATTTTGGTGTCCTTGTGCTGTCGGGTGGGGGTGAACTCTGCACAGAGTTCAAGGAAGGTGGCTTTGTGCATACGAAAGTTCTGCCGCCACTGCTCACGATCCCATACCTGCAACAGAATCTGAACCCACCACTTGGTGCTTGTTTCCTGAGCCCAATAATGATGGTCGACCGTATACAGCTGTTCCGTGAATGCCAACATCAATCCTGAATTGTTTCTTTCCATGGCACACTGCAGGGCAGGCAGCACAGATTCCTGTTCAGATTCGCAGATCATGAAATGCTGCAGGATCAGCTGTGTTATGTTCATAATGCTTATCACAAGACTGGTGAGCAGTGCAGGATCCATGTGTTCAGGCAGAGATGGCAGGCGCAAAGTTTACAGGGGCAATTGGAAAAGGTATAAAATGCACTCTGAAGCCCTTGGAATGATGGGATGAGAAAACTGCATCATGGGGGCAGTGATCCCACCCCTGTGATGCACTACAATCCATTCCCAGAACTCCTACTGGGGGAGAGTGGCGATTTGCACCGTGGGATAGCTTCGGTCACCGCTCTCTGCTGGTGCTAGAGTACTAACTGTGGATGCGCTCCACCGACACAAGGAGCGTTGTGTGAACATGCCCAAGTGATGTAATTACAGTGGTTTATAATCATCGACCTAACTTAAATCAACTCAACTCTGTTGTGTAGACATGGCCTAAGAAGGGCGTCCCAGTATAACCAGCTGCAGCTGGACCAAAACAGTGGCTCTAGTGAAATGCAAAATATTTGGGGAAGGAATCCATAACTCAGTGGTGGAACTGAGTGATTCCAATCTGCTGTGTGTGTCATAACTGTCTGACCATTTGTCCACATGAGTGGTGAAGTAGGCTGTGTTCAGCACTTAATTTCAAGGTCTTTGTAACTTTTTCATCCCATTGTGCACACATGTGGAACATCTGATTCTGAACAATGCTTTCTACATGGCACCTGATGTCAGAGTCTGGGAGAATGTATAACTGAGTGATCCAAAGGATACTACAGCTAAAGGGACCTGGATCCAGCCAGATCATAATGCCAGTGAATTGAGCAAGTTGTTTGGTGGTGGAATGGCATGGGTCGTGTTTCTTGTCTCTCAATCATTTTCTTTAAAATGAACTGCTCTAGGGGATATGGGATATTTCACATCTGTGTGGTAAAGTAATTGATGGACTATGTAACATTTTGAGTGTTCTAGGGACATTGACATTGAACTTCAATGTAGTGTCATGGATGTTTGTATGAACTAACAGCTGTACAAGCAGTATTAATCATTTGCCTCATTTGACTGTGAAGAATATTCAGGCCTCAGGGTTTTTTGAATCATTGCCTGTTGGGTCACTCCTGGTCTTCTCCACTAGTAATAGATGTCATGTGTATCTGCAATGCACAGGTAAGCACTGGAGAGAGATCTCGCTCTTTCCTCCCTTTCCCCTAGATATTGATCAGATGGCTCCGGATATTAAAATTTCCATGTCAGTAAAGAATCAGTTATCTTTCTTTTGAATGTGTCACACTGGCATGTCTGTCAGGCTGTTGTCATCCCTTTCAGATATATATATTAGTAGGATTTCTCACTTAGAGCTGCCTTTCTTAACAATGTTGATTTGCCTCATGTTCCTATATGAATTCTGTAATATGTTGTCTCTGTACAATTTGAGAGATCAGCATCAGCTGGAGAGATACCACTTCCCATCCTCCTACCTTCTCCTCGCCAAAAAACCCTCCAAAACTCCCTTAAAATCTGTGTACAAGGATTGCTTTTGACAGGCATTCCTAAATTTAGATTGTGTTCTTAATCACTATCTGACCCTGTATCTGAAGCTGTTTGGAATGAGTGACTGGAGCGAACTCTTGCGCAAATACGAGTATCAGAATTATCAGCTGTCTCTACTAGCACAATGTATGTATACTGACCCAAAGAGGGACATACTGCATTGTGTGGTGAGTAATGGAAATGCGTTTGAATTTTTTCACTGCTTTGCCTCTGGCAATGTCTTGTACTGTCTCATTTTATGTAGCTTGGTTTTTGGGGAGGGACTGGGAACTGGCTTGTCTTCTTGAATTTGTTTGTTTTTGTTGGAAATCATATCATGTGATTGGCTATGCTCTGTATAAATGATGCAGCCACGTATGGATTCCTCTGTGTCAGACGGCAAAAAGGCCTCCGTTACTCTTTGCTTCCTCTTAATGCTACATGTATTGCTCTTCACAGAGCTACTGCTGTGTACCAGATCCCTTGCTGGATAGATTTCTATCAGAGGACTGTACCAGACATTGGCAAGCTAGACTAAATTCTGTGGCAAGATTTTAGCTTCTTCAAAACTGCTTCTCGGTAGAGGGAAAATTCTCTGACAGTTTTTTTCATTTTAACCTAAAAACAATTTTTAAAAAGTATGTTTTAATGAATTAAAATGGACAGTTCAATCACTAGTGTAGCCCCTGTATTAATTTTGATGTTTATTTTAGGCTGTAGCCACATTTCCAGTTCTCTATTATGCCAAAGATTTTTGTATTAACACAGTTGCATTGCACAGGCTATTGGGTTTGGATTGGACCCGAGGGGAACTTGGGGCTTGTGGCACATGGAGAGGCATGAGAGCAATTTGAAATTGATGATTAGTTGGATGTTTCTGCTAAAATGATCAGGAATGAAATACTTAACAATATTGCCATTTAAATTGTCTTCTGTAGGTTTCAAAGTTAAAATTTCATTGATATGAATGGGGTAGTTCATATATCTAAGACATTGCTTTAGGCTGTCTGCAGGCTCAGGAAGATAACATTCCATTGGTTTACACTCTTGACATTTTCAAGATTGTTTGCAACAATAAGGGTTAGAAATATAATGATTTAAAAAATGAAAATTTAGATTCTGAAACACAATTCTGCGGCCAGGGTGGATTCTGCAGCAAATTCCATGGCTGTACAATCACACATTAAGTCTTTACTTTAAATCCCTTGAACAGGAACCCAATGAATAGTGGAAGTACAAGGTAAATGGAAGAGCCTTATTATAAAAAGCAACATTTTTGGATATATAGCTTTCTAGAAATCAACTGGTGCTCTCACATGAATTTCTGTGTGTAATGCTGCAGTGCATCTGAGTATATACATCATATGCTGGCACTGCTGCAGATAAATTCTGCATACTCCTCTGATATAGATTGATGTATATGTAAATATTGAACTGGAACTGAAAATCATTCCGTTTATAAATTTCTCTAATTAAAAAGTAGCACTGACATTTCCTTGTAAGTATCTTCTAAATAATTGGACTCCTGGACAATAACTGAAGTGGAAAGGGCAAGTAGCTATATGATGCTTTTTACTTTTGTGCAGAAATTCTCCTCTGACTGCATCAAAGTGCAGGGCTGCAGTGTGCAGATTGTGTAACTTGGGGAAGAGGAATCCGGTGGTACCTTAAAGACTAACAGATTTATTTGGGCCTAAGCTTTCGTGGGTAAAAGACCTCATGTTTTTTTACCCACGAAAGCTTATGCCCAAATAAATCTGTTAGTCTTTAAGGTGCCACCGGACTCCTCGTTGTTTTTGTGGATACAGACTACGGCTACCCCCTGATATTTGGGGAAGAGGTGGCCACAGTGGAAAGGGATCCTTCTTTCCTCATATTTTTCTCTTCTTTTCCAGCCTCTTTCCTAGTCTCCACGTGGCTGGAATGGGTCAGGTTGGGCCTGCTTACCTACTTCCCATGTTGTTGCTGCTCTAAAAATTGCTTCAGATGCACAGGGTAATGGCCTTCTGTAGGCCTTGAATCCCACAAGCTGTGCTCACAAGATTTTCAATCAACAATTCATTTTCCATACACATGCATTGTTTGCATATTAGATCCAACTTGGATCCCAAACTAGGGCCACAGCAGCAGATCTCGACCAGTGGTTCTAATAGATTATTTCCTTTCCCCCACCAATATAATTCAGGGGCAAGATACATTTGAATCTTGAGCCTGTCCCTCCTATTAATCTCTGAAAAGAGATGATAATGAAAATGCTGACACAATTTTAGATTTAACAGCACTACCAGGTGCTAACTATATTTAAAAAAAAAAAAAAAAGTATGGATTTCAAGAATGCCACAAGGGCAAAACCAATCTCTGCAGATGTTTCCTTCAGTTGTTTGTGAAGGTGAGATATTTACTACTGTTTTCTATTGTTTTAGTTGTCCCTTTCCCCTTGGGATTTTCCTCAGCTTTATTTTATCTTCATCAGTTCTTAGAATAGAGCTCTCTGGTAGTTTATATAAAAATTAGGTGATTTTTTTTCTTTAAAGCTTGACATAGATTGTAAGGTATTTAGGGCAAGCAGCTTTATGATCAGTACTTACTGAGCATCCTATAGAAAATGAAAGGCATAAGGATGACATCTTTCTAGATAAGTTTACTGTGAAGCGAGGAGGGTGGGTTACCTACTATTTTAAAGCATTCATCAGTGGTAAATGAACCAATGGCAAGTTTATTCGCTCTCCGAGCAAGGTCGCTGTTTCTTGATGAAAAAGTTAATTGGTTACTCTGGTGAGTTTTATTCACATGTTTTCATTTTCAGTGTTTAAAATGTGTTGGTTGTAATTTATTACAAAATGGGAACATGAATGTGTTGAGAAAATGTGGAATGCCATGTAGCTGTGGCTTTCAGGGAACAGATGGTCCAGTCATTCATACTTAAAATATTTTATCATATTAGTGGGTAATTAAGTATTAGAAATATCATCAAATTGAGTTGTGAATGTCAAAAGGGTGTGTGTGTATACAGATATATAAAAAACCTCCTGTGCTACAAAAGACTTTCAGTGGAGCTCTATCTTGGTCGTTATTTTAACAGATGGATTTGACCATTTTCCCGATTTACAAACTTCTTTCTGACAGCTTGTTAATATTAGCAGTTACCTTTTTGCTTTTTAAAATGATTGTAAAATGATGCATTGACTTTTTCATAAGAAATAATGAGAATGAATTAATTGAAGTGCATACATGAAATATGAAAAAAGCCATTGAAAAATATCAGTAAAAAATAATTTGAATCAACATTTGTGTCCAAAAATAGCACTCAGTTGGAAACTTGCTTCACTTTTGTGTCCAAACGTTTGATTGGACCTTTGTCATTTACAAATTATTAATCCAGCTCTAAAGATCTCCCTCTGATGCAAATAGAATTATATTAAAACAGGTGAAGTTGTATTTTATAACTGTTGGATTACATCACAAAGTGACATGATGTGAATTTTGGAGTAGACTTCTTTTGCATCAGCTAACTTCTGACAACTTGGATTTTATTTAAACTTTGAAAATATAGCTACTATGTACTGTGGTTTTTTAAAAAAATAATAAAGGTAATATCTATTTTTAAAAGATTATGCATTTTTCATAACATACTTTTCCATCTTGAAACTAACAACTTACTTCAAAATACAGATATTTGTATGTTTCCTTTTTATTTAGATTATTGAACAAATATATAGTAAATTAAGCTCAAATGACACTGTAAATAGGTATTCTCTCCATCCTGCTGCTAAATATTATACACGGTTTTTATTATCCAAGTTCCAAGGCAGGACTGGACTCAGAAATGTAAATTCTGTCCCTCTTAAACTGGCTCTTCCTGGGGTTCCTTCCTGCAGAACTTTGACCTACCTTCTAGCTCTCTTGCTTTTCTCCACTGTGTGTCCTTCTGAGTTACTACTGAGGGTACGTCTACACTACCCGCCGGATCGGCGGGTAGTGATCGATCTATGGGGGATTGATTTATCGTGTCTAGTGTAGATGCGATAAATCGATCCCCGATCGGTCTGCCGTTGACTCCTGTACTCCACCGTGGCAAGAGGCAGAAGCGGAGTCGATGGGGGAGTGGCGGCAGTCGACCCCGCGCCGTGAGAACGCGAGGTAAGTCGGCCTAAGATACATTGACTTCAGCTACGCTATTCTCATAGCTGAAGTTGTGTATCTTAGGTCGATCCCTCCCTCTCCCGCCCCTCCTCCCCCCAGTGTAGACCAGGCCTGAGACCTAGCAGGTCTGCCTGCCATTGAGAGTCAGCAGAATAGTTCTGTACCTCCACACAGGTCCTAGCCAATTACCATGTCAAAGGCACATTCATGGTTGACAACTTCCTTAAATAGTAGCTTCCAAATGCATGGACTAACAATACCTTAATTACTGGTGATGGGTTTTTCATTTTGTTTTCAGTCTAAGAACTGGGTTTCTTGAGGTTATAGATGTGAATAGAAAAGCTGTCTCTTGATGCTCCTTTCCACAGTTCTTGTCTATTTCAGTCTCCTGCCAGCTTACAAAAACAGAACTGCCAGAGAGCACAAAATATGTGTTGCATGCCTGTTTGTCCACCCGCAATCTCAGACATTTCAGTATTTTGTGTAAGCTGTGGTTAAATTCCAAGTCTATCAGCTAGTATTTTTAAAAAGTTGTGCAAGGCCTTGTTTTGAAAACTGGATAGGTTGTGCTGTTTAAAAAAATAAGTATGTTTAAAAAAAAGACTGGGCAATGGGATGCTATCATTTTAGTGGTTTGTAGGTTTTGACAGCATCTCTTTAAATAGACTTATTAAATTATTGGCACTAAATATCAATTTAAAATAAACAAATTCTCTTGGTTTTTTGTAATATAGTACTGTTGGTTTACAGTGTGTGCCATGTCCTGGATTCCTAGCCTGAAAAGACTACAGTTTAAAATGAGCATTGGCTTCATTATATCATTATGGATTTTGATTAATCCTAATAAGTGGAATAAGTAGCACTCATAATTGCTTCTGAGACACTTCTAATCCTTATAAATAAATATGCACTGCTCCATAGCCTCTCCTCTGTGGCCTTTTGCTCTGGCGGTATAATCTTCTGTCAGGCTTTCCACAAAGGTACCTATGATATGGAGCTCAGAGGACCAGGAGCTAGTGGTTATTATACCCAACTTCCGGCCCCTTGTCTCTGTATCAGGGTGATAGTGGTGCCTGTTCCTATCTTAAGCCAGGAATCTTTGGCTTTCCACACACTTCTGGGTCAAGACCCTTAATGGGTTGTGGTGGGGGACCCAGTCACTTGCTCTCCACTGGGTCCCAGCCCAGGGCCCAGTAGGAAGTAACAGTGGCAGAGTCCTTCCTGCAGTGAGTCTAAGTTGCTTTCCTGGGGTATTTCCTGCCTATAGATCCCTTCAGTTTGGTTCATGGCCCTTATATGCCAGCCAGCCAATCACCTCACAACAGAAGAATCCAAAGGTAGGGTCCTGCTGGACCTGTGAGTTTTCAAGGGGGAGATGGTTAGAGAAGGCTCTGCTTGAGGACATTACCCAATTGGTGGTCCCCACTCAGGCTCACTCTTCTGTCTGGCTTGCTGGAGAAGAATTCCTCATATCATCTGGCCGTGCCTTTATTTTCTTCATCTGAATGACACCAAGATGGACGTTCTTTTATTTGGCAGGAAAAAATATGGTCTCGTCTGTAGTTTTAAGCTGTGATAGCCATTTTTTTTCAGCTTGATAAATGTGGAGTGGATCCTTGATACTAAGCTCTTCCCCCCCCCCCCATCTAGTATACTGGAAATCTACTATCAAGTCTCAAACATATCCTGTATCTGATGCTGCTTCAATGCTTACTCCTCTGATTTGTTCCTCCATACGTTTGTTCATTCTTTCCTTGATAACTAAAATTCTTCTGAAGCCTCTTAGCATATCTTGGACACCTTCACACCTCTGTATGGGCACATCATTCCATCCTGAAAGTCTTCAAGGACCTTAATGTATATGCCCTCCTCTCCTTTCTTGTTCTTGTGTTAGCACTTGGAAAGTGTAAAGTGCTGCACAAACATTAACATGTACCTTTTGCCTTCCTGCCAATTCAGATCTGTCCTTTGTTGGAGGTCATAACATAAGAACATAAGAAAGGCCGTACCGGGTCAGACCAAAGGTCCATCTAGCCCAGTATCCTGTCTACCGACAGTGACCAATGCCAGGTGTCCCAGAGGGAGTGAACCTAACAGGCAATGATCAAGTGATCTCTCTCCTGCCATCCATCTCCACCCTCTGACAGACAGGTCACATTTTTGTTGCAGCACCCTCATCCCCTGATGAGTTATTAACACTTCATACTTTTTAAAAACAAAACTAAAAACCTATCCCGTTTTTATGCTATTTATAAACTTGCGGGAATTATAGATATGTCACAAAAGAACAAACTAGCAATGTATATTTAAAAAATAGCACTGATATAGCTTTGTTCAACATCTTTAGCACATACATATCCTAGTATTATTACTAATTATTTTCCCTCCTTTATTTTTGTATGAATTTAGCATTTGTGAAAGGTTGCCAGAATGATAGCTCTAGAGAATTAAGTCACTAACTGTGCCACAGAAAATGTAGCAGTTAGTGACCATGCACATTTGCACACTGTCCTACAATGTGCCTGTACTCTGACTTATGAAGGAACACTATAAGAAGAGGGGGAAATTCTCTTTCTATGGCTATTAATTTGTGATGTTTTCTGAAACTCTGGTGGCAGTTAGTCCCAAAATTTGGTGATATGTGTTGTGATATGACCACCTGTCCACTAGGTATTGGACTGAGATCCTCAAACTCATTCCATACAGAACACAGAATAGCCATGGAATAGGGCTGGTCTAAACTGGGACAATGCATTGCACTGGGAAGCACGTTAAAACATTTTCACTAACATGGTGTTAAACATGACTTTGACATTAGTGTGTACAAGAAGAGTAGTGTTTAAAATATTTTTAACGTGCCGTAATTTAATTTTACCATGAGCAGCTTGCATGTTTTTAAACATAACTCTTTGTCCAGACCAAGGATAAAGTTGTGTTTAACACCATGTTTGTTAAAACCTGTTATGTTTTCCAACATGTTGCATTTTTCAGTGTAGACATACATCTAAAGGACCACAACTTTGGATCATTACTTTTTAGGAGAGGACTTGAATGGGGAGACTTAAAAAGAACTTGTTTACAGATATCTCCAAAACCTACGTATTGGGTCCTGCTTGCAGAAAAATAACCTTTTAACCATTCCCTGTACGAGCACCCGCTGTTATCACCTATTCCTTCAAACTTATCCTAGCTTACTCTCCCCACCTATTCATTTTCTTTGTGTAACATAATGTAAGTCATTGCTTTTAATTGAGATTTGAATGCCTTGTAAAGTTATATTGTCTACCATAATATTTTCCTTTACCTTTTTCATATTTAACTGTTAGTGAACTCCTATTTTATGCAGACATCTCTCATCCTTCCAGATTTTGGAACGGAGTTGCTATATAGACAAAATATGTAGGCCACGTAATGGATTTTTTTAAAAAAGTGATATGCACTCATTCCTAGTCCTACATCTAATTTCCATCTGAATGCCTGAGTAATTATTTAGAACTAATGTTTAAGAGAACAATAGATAATAGAAGAGCCTGAAAGTGGCAAGTGACACCTAGGCGTCAGTATTTAATGTTGTTTTAAAATTGAATTAAGTAAAAAAGGGAACATTTTAGCTTTGACAGAAAATGCGTTACAAAAAGCCCTTTTCCCCCCATACTGATGTATACAGTCAGACTTCTAATTATTAAAAAAACTAAATTCAGAATACTGAAGGACTCTGAAGGAAAATTTGAAATAGAGGCAAGGCATTGTCTATGAGCAAGTGTTACTGGTATATGCTGTAATAGCTTTCATGAAGCAAATATTCATCCTGTCACAATACAGCTTTGTAAGTCAAATATTATACTAAATAGGCAGTTGTGACAGCGCCCAACTCCCATCCCTCTAAAAAGAGAGGAGGTTGATGGCAGAGAAGTTTCGGTAAAGGGTCCTTACCTCATAAATGCACTTTCCTCTTGATCTGTGAGAGCCGGGATTCAGTGACTTTCCAAACACGCTACAGAGCTTATCTGTTTTCCTTGGCTTGTACCAGAGGTGAGAGAGAGGATGGTTAGGTTCTAGAGTGCTTGATTAAGGATTAGTTGGTTATGTGGGAGATCTCCATTTTTTCATTACGTGGTATAATTGTTTTTTTATTCTGTCCAGTATCCAAAGTACTTGAATAGTTACTTTCTATAAATTAAAAAAAAAAACATGACTATTCTATTATAACTTTGTTAGAAAAGAGACTGAATAGTTCATAGTTGCACATGTAGAGCTGCAATGATCCAGTTGGGCAGACAATTAATATTCATTCCACAGAGAGAGTAAACATGGTACCTTTCCCTTTGTTAGGTAGTACATAGAGAAGTATTGTCAGGAAGTAAGTAATGCAAGGTAGCACTCTTACTTAATCATTTCTGTGATGGTTAGGTATTTACCACTGACCAAGGGGCAGAGGTGAAAGTAAGCTAGTACGGTGTACCGGCAAGAGCTGGTATGCCGTGCGGGACCAGACTAAATCGCCAGCCTGGGGAAGCCAAAGGGCCCGAGGCTCCCTGCAGCAGCTGGAGCCCAGGGCCCTTTAAATCACCACCGGAGCCCTGCCGCCGTGATGTCGGGGTAGCGGCGGCAGTGGTGCTTGGGTGACACTTTAAAGGGCCCGGGGCTCCCCACAGCGGCCGGAGCCCCTGGCTCTTTAAAACGCTGCCCCAGCCTGGCTGACGGAGCCCCGGGGTAGCAGCAGCAGGGCTGCTGCGGCGATTTAAAGAGCCCGAAGCTCCGCTGAGGTAGCAGCGGCCCGGGCCCTTTAAATCGCCCCTGAGCCCCGGGGCTCCCAGCCACCTCTGCAGCGGGGAGCTCCAGGGGTGATTTAAAGGCCTCGGGGCTCCCAGCTGCAGCTGGAGCCCCAAGGCCTTTAAATCTTGATTTAAAGGCCCCGCCTCTTCCAGTTGAGGCTACACCTCTTCTGGTTGAGGCCAAGCCCCTTCTCAGGACTCCAGCATACCGGTAAGTCCTTTAACTTACTTTCACCCCTGCCAAGGGGAGTGGTATAGGATGGAAGGAAGAAATTGTTAATCAGTTTTTAAGAATGTGTATCTCCAGGTTTTCTAAATCAACACTTAACTTGCACCTTACCTTCATCCAAGGGGTAGCCATGTTAGTCTGTATCCACAAAAACAACGAGGAGTCCGGTGGAACCTTAAAGACTAACAGATTTACTTGGGCATCAGCTTTATGGGTAAAAAACCCACTTCTTCAGATAGAAGTGGAGTTTTTTACCCATGAAAGCTTATGCCCAAATAAATCTGTTAGTCTTTAAGGTGCCACCAGACTCCTCCTTACCTTCATGTTATCCTAATGGTTAACATTCTTCAGTCTAATTTTTGTGCCTGATGTTTGTTTAAATGTTAGAAAAGCAAAAAGGACTTGAGGTAGTTATTCCTTTTTTTTTTATTCTGTTTTGAGAAAATATCAAAGTTGAATTAAAAGGCACCATAACATGGTCACCGTAGCACTGTTCCTCCACCATACTCCTCTGCTCTGCTCTTATTGTAAGCCAAAAAGGGTATTCAGTTGCACACAGGATTCTTTTATATTTCAGTTTAGTACCCCTTCCTCTTTACAAGAGCAGAGCAGTCTGAGGGGACATTCAGCATGTTTACTTTCTGGTGTTCAGAGGTTTGAGGCTTTGGGGAAAAAAATTGATTAAAGTGACTTAATGAAATAAAACTATTACCTCCTCTCCCACCCACCTTTTTTTCTTCTTCACACTTAGTGAGGTGTAAGTATGGTATAACCTTCTACACCTGCACTATTTTGAGTGACCAATTTTTAAAAAAAGAATTATTTTGGTATGTCACCTCACTTAATGTGAAAGCTTTAATAGTTGATTTCCTTTTAAATAAATTTTAAGATCTTGGTCTAGATATAATTTAGTCCTGCCATGAGTGCAGAGGACTGGACTAGGTGACCTCTCGAAGTCCTTCCAGTTCTATCATTATAGACACTATGGATCTAGTTTGCAGCAATGCTTAATTATGGCTTTTACTCCCAGATGGCATTATATAATATAGTTGATCTGTTTTAAACAATTGAATGCAAAAATACTTTTTTTTTCCTTTTAAAGTTCATTACTATTTGGCATTCATTATAATATTTTCTACAATATCACTTAATTACTTCTAATTTAATCACCACAGTTCATGTAATTGTTTTTAACTAACTGAAATACACAGGTATATTTACACATGCTATTTCTAGAGATAACTACTATATAAGGATGTAGATAGTTGTTGTCCCAGATCCACCATCTGCAGAGTTGTAGATCAAAAAAGGCTTGGCCGCTCTTATTATTAACATTTGTTTATAACAACAACAGCATTCTTTTGGAACCTTTCAGGGACATAACCAAAAATAACAATAATGCCCTAAGGATTTTACAATCCAGGTTAGATACAGTGATGGGATGCAGGGAGATGACATCACATTGAGGAGGAGAGGGAGACATGCACAAAACAAGGTGACAAAGTTGCTCGCAGGTAATATGATATTTAATCTACTTAGCTTAGTTTGCTTGAACAGGCAGGCAAAAAAAAAATCCTTGGAAAAGCCATGTGTTCATTGTGTCAGCTCCCTGAAACCAGTGCTCTTTGAGGTCCCTAGCACCTGTCCCATGAACTCATAATTTAGGACCAAACTGTGGTCAGCAGATCCCTTTCTAGTGATTTGTAGAATAAAATATCTAAGCAACAAGTGTCTGGCAGTGGACTAGGAAGTTGAAAGAGGACATTGTAAAAGAAAGACCATCATGTAGACTGAGAGGTCTGCAGAAGACAATGTGGAGAACTACTCTCATATAGAATATCTCCTTCTCACAGTGATATTCCCTATTCAATGAGACTGTAATCCCTAGAATATGACCTGCGGGTGGGGTGAGGTGGGGTGTCCACTAGTGCTTCTCCCAGTGGTGGTGTGCAGTTAGTTCCTCAGTGTTGGTTTTCTATTACCCCTTAACCAAATTCTGTGGCAAGGCCCATAGATGGCTGTAGCATTCTGGTGCAGCACTTGTGGGATGGTAAAACAATAGCATGTGTAACTCTGTTAAACTCCCCTTCTTTCTGCACCTCAGTTTAACTCTTCCCTGAAGCACAGACTAGAGTTCTCTCTGGTTGTGACTTTTCAGAAAGCATTGCACAGTGTCAAACCCTACGGCTGTTGTATGTGAAACCCTGATAACAGGTGTTAATAGTTCCAAGTCCATTTCAAAGAGAGACTGCCATACACTGTCTTACTAAAACATTTAATGCACACAGTAAACAGTATAAAATATGGTAAATGGTATTTGGAAAACTATGAATAACCTTTAAAGAAAAGCTATTAGTAAATCTATTGGTGTTTCTTTTACAGAGTTCCCCACTTTGTTTCTGTTACATACATTAAATATAAAGTTTCAAGATAACATCCTTTATACTTTAGCGCACACACACACACAAACACATTCCCCTCTAATTTTCTCTGAGATGTTTTCTTAGTCTCTGTAGTGTGGCCATAATATGTTCTGTGTGTCACCTGGATTCCCCAGAGCTTGAGAAGAGTGGGAACATCTGTCTTTCAACACTTCAGAACCTGTCAGCAAACAGTCTGGGGATCTCCATAGCTAGTCGTATTCCAACCCTTGGGTTAACAGCTGACTGCTCCTCAGTTGCCGAGGAAACAGAAATCTGCAGCCTGTGTTCAAAATGGCACAGATATTGGGATCAGCATATAAAACATCCATTCCCTTGATCTCTGTGAGGCTCTCACTCTATAGGGCACCATCTTCTCCCAGTAAGCTCAGCTAAGTCAGGCAAGAATTTACAAACCCTCTCCAAAACTCAGCTCTGCCCCATTCTCTCTCTTTAACTGAGGCAAAATCCCAGTTGAAAGCAGGTAGCTGATAGCTGGATATAAGTTCCACTGGCTCTGTAGCTTCTAGGGTAAAACATGCTCCCCTCAGCTCTCCCTCTAGGTCTATAACATAGACCACAGTGGAGGAAACATCCCAATGGAGGGCTTCTCTAGTAAGTAAAGCTGGAATAGCATTGCTCTGCATCCAAAGTTCTACAGGACTGGGATGCAGCCCTCACAGCACATCTCTTGGTCCTATGATGATCAGCTGCTGAGTCCACAGGGCTCTCTTTTTAACTCATATATTCATAACCTTTCCCCACCGCCCCACCTGATGCTCTGATATGCTCTGCTTTGGAGGGTGACCCACCAGGCGTATTGACCACAATGAAAAGTTCCTGTACAGGTTCAGAAACAGCTACTGAGCATGTCTAGTAACTGCCACACCCTAGTTCTGAATGCTCTGTGCCCTGACTGAGTTGCCCTCTATGTCCACCTCTCCACCCTCCAAACTGTTTCTCTCCCTTTGATGAGTCAAACAAGTTCAAATGCTGCAGTATATAAAGCATGTAAGTTACACAGGCAGAAGATCGGTGGTAGCTTCAGATACGTTTAAAAATCAATTTTACTGAATTAAATATAAAAATGAATCATACGCTGGCTACGGTATTCCTCGTGTTTAATTTGCTATTTTTAAAAAAAATTCACTTTTCTGCAGAATTGTTTTATTCAGAATGCATAACTGTCTTGTAAAGGTCTTCCGGAGGGAAGCTAGAGGTTTTGTCAGCTGAGAAAGTTTGGGACAGCAGATGGAACCATGGGATAAGAACATTAGTTGTATGTTTCAGTGATCAAAAGTGAAATAATTAACACTGTTGGCATTTTAAATTGTCATTATTAGGTTTCAGGTTGATACACCATTGAGATAAAGGGAGCAATTTATACTTCCGGAAATGTTTCAGGCTGTCTGCAGTCATCTCTGTCCAATTTGTTTTTATGCTTGGTTCATATTACAGAAGGATTAGATATGCAAATATTTGTTAAAATATTTTAAAAGAAGACTTATATTCTGGAGCACAATTTATCAGCATATTCCATGGCAGCAAAATCACAAAGCACATAGGGCTCTGCCCATAGCAACATCTGCTCTTGCAGAAAATGACAAAACTACCAATCTTTTCATCTCTGGACCTTGATATAGTGATCTGGCCCACTTAAGTAAAAACATCCGTGATAGACCAAAATGTGTTGGAAAATTTTCAGTAAGAGAACTTTTTCCTGACTTTTGGAAGAAGGCAGTTACTTCTAGGGTGTTTATTCTAGATCTGTGTTCCAAATCTTCATCCAAGCTGCTGTGTTGGGGTTGGGAACCAGAACCATCAAGGTCTATGCCTCTTTATAGTTGGGTGGGGCTGTTGGTCTTGCTATATGCAACCCTGTTGTTTCCAAGACTGTGGACCACCAGTGATCTGTGGAGCAGTTGAAGGTCCACAGAGACCTGACTGGTGACATGGTGCTGGCTCTCCTCCTTGCTTTCAGTTTTTCCATCACATTAAGAAAAGCTAAACATATATTAAATACTCTCCTAGTCTTTTCCATTTAAGCAATTGTTGTAGTTGACACAGGGATTTTATGATTGCAGAGAGGACCGGAGTGATTTATGCAATCATGAATGGGAGAGGAGCTGTCCACAAGTCAATATCTCTATTGAGATGTGGACCACATTTGAAAAAATCTTGAGAAACCCCTGCTCTTCCTGGTCAAGCTGCTCTGTAATGAAGGCCAATTAACTTGCCTTTGCTCCCTGTACTGTGTTGTACACATGTGCATGCAGTTATGCTTTTGTCTGCAGACTTTCTGTGTAAGCAGCCGTTCTGCCTTGCATTGTGGGGACAAGCATACTGCAACTCTGCTAACTGCAAGGGCTGTGCCACTTTCATTTGTGTCTTCAGCATGCGATTTTTGCAGAGCATCAGCGGTGCCTTCTGTAGTCTTTGTGGGCCATGACAAAGAGCTCCATCTTGAGTGATAGGGAGTATTTTATTAAACGATCTGAATCCTGACACTGCTGTGCACCAGTATAGTTTATGATTGCAGATAACACTTTTTTGTTAGCTGGCTTTGTGCTAGAAATGAAATGCTGGGGTTAGTTTTAATATTTCTTGAGTGATCCACAAAATCTTTAATTATTTTCCTGGGTTCAGGTTCTACTTCCTGTATAAAATTAAGTTCTTAAATTGCTGTGAATACAGCACTCAGGCCTTGAAGTTCTTTTCTTAGATTAGAACTGTGGTGTGCTTTGTTCCAATTCTCCTGAAGATATTTATCCTATGTTCGCTTATTGTTTTTGACAGGTCATCTGAACAAGAATCACCAAAGTGAGTTTTCTTATAAGCATACAAAAATTCTACTGTTGAAAGTAGGGATTTCAGATATGAACTAAAATTATGAACAAATGAAATCTTTGAAGCTTTTCTATTTAAATGGTTAGAAAAATGTCATTTTATAGAGATCTTTAAAAAAATCCCCACACTAATCTTTAGAAATACGTTGAATTCTGACATGCCAGTAAGCATCTAAACATCGTAATTTGCAAAGAGTCACTTCTTTAAATTGCTCTGTAGAATATATAGTAAAAGTTTAATTATGCTAAAATCTGGTGGTGATTTATCTAGTAATTCTTTATATAGTACCACAAAACCTTAAATTAAGCAGTTTGGAAGTCACATCTATCCCTAGCACAGTGTTAACTTTTCCTGCACTGGGGAATCATTATGGACTGTAATCTGATGTTACAAGTGAAATGTGAAAATTTGCTATGTTCCTCAAAGATTGTTAGTGTGATCCACTTACACATATAACTTTGGTATCTTCATAATACTGATTTATATTTGAGTCATAAATATCTTGAGGTATACAATATTAATGACAGTAATTACTAGAGAAACCAAAATCTTGAAGGTGCTGTTCCTATTTTACATGATGTGTCTGTTTATATAGTTCACTACTTTAAAACATTTTCAGGGTTTAGCAAAGTGTTCTCATGAACAATAAGGACTACTGAAGACTGAAAAAGCTGAAAATTTAAGTATCTTTCTTGAACTGAATATTCTGTGACTGTTGTAAAAACACTCCATTCACCTTGTTGATGCGAAGTAGTAAAATTAAATGTCCCAAAACTTGGTTAACCACAGAGTTAAGGTTGCACAGTGGTGGCTTGTAACCTTTGAAAACATTGAGTTCAGCTTCACTCAGGCCTCTGAAAACTAGCAAATGAAGAAAAGAATGAAAGTAATGCAAACTTCTAAAAACCAGGAAATATGAATTTATCATACCTCCACTCTTCAACGCAACCTTAATTCTGTTCTCTTCAAGCAATGCCCCAAAGACACAATAATACACATTTTAGCACTTTATTCTTACAGAAGCTACACAGTGCTCTGGGAATATAGCACCTGGGCATTATAGGACAAAGTCTAAAACCTTCTCTTGCTAAGGCAAGACTCATGTCTCGGTCAGGTGTAGCAAACAGGAGCTACTTGCACCTGGCCTATACTCAAACACTGAGCCTACTCCACACAAACCATCCCAGACTTTTTTAATATTACCACCCCTTCACCCTGACTCAGAGCATTCCTTCTGAGACATTACCTTCACTTACCCCTCACTAAGCATCAGAGACCACTGTTTTGTATGTCATCAGACTGTTGACAAGAAAATCCCCATGTGCATCTCTACTGATACAACCTCCAGAACACAGTGCTGAAATGAAGAATACCTAATCCGTCAAAGTAAACATGCACTCCTCCTTGTATTAGTGTAAAAGTTCTGCCAATCTGCTCCAACTAATCCTCCGCTGTTCAGTACAAGAAGTGAGGTAGTTGGAGTGCATGCAGATAAATGCTGGAATTCTAATTTTTGCACCACCACAAATAATGGCACATTCTCTTAGAACTTCCTCATATCTACTTATTATTGCACCCTACCTCATCCCGAACCATTTCCAATGGCTGTTTCCAGCTCCAGGGAAAAGAGTTAAGGTTGCATTGTGGGGATGATGTGTACTTTAACTTAATTTTCTATGTCTTGGTTTTCGGAGGGTTGTTTTTGTTGCTCTAGCTCTTCTTGTCCTGGTTTTCAGAAGTTTGGGTATAGCTGAATTCAATATTCTGGTATGGCAGAAGGCACTGCTGGGCAACCATAACTGCATTAACGAAGTTTTGGTGAAGTTCATTTCCTTGTCATTTTTAAGAATAGTTTCTCAGTATCCCCATGTTCCACAGCCCAGCTCTTTTTTTTTTTTTTTACTGCCTCTGGCTCCTTGGCAACTATTGCCTTGGCCACAGGATGCACTGGCTGGATGTTAGTCACTTCATTGCCTCTGCATCATCTTCGTGTCTTCTTTCTCTCTGCCTGTATCACAGCCTGATTCTCCTCCTTCAGTTTACTTCCACAGGGAGAAGTGGGTGTTGGAATGGGACCCACAGGCTATGGAGCTGGAGAGAGAAGGCAGGAACTATGCAAGGACTATAATGGAGTCAGTGGGGAACATTTTTTGAAGATAAACAGAGCGAGGGGGGAAATGGATGAGAGAGGGTTTTGGGGGACAGAGTTCAAAGCCCCCAACATTCCTACAGCTTTCCTTTGCACCCCACTCTTTCCTGCACTGCTCCGACAACCCTTTAATTGCTCCTAAATTCTTCCACACTGCTCAGAATTCCCCACCACTGGTCCGACACTGCTCCATGACTTCCAATGGTCACCTCCTCGTGCCCACTGCTCTGACTACCCCCCCCCCCCCCGCCTACAAACCTCCACTACTCTGACCCCTGCTCTTCCCTTATGTGCACATACTGGTTCCGCCCTCATACTTGCCAAGTCCACTACTCCAGAGCTGGGCCTAGTGTATGGGGAAGGAGCTCTACAAATCAATCTGCAGTATAGGAAACTCAGAGAAGTGTGAAGTGGCTCATTAATATCAGTGAGGTGTTCTGTGTTGAATGAAAACATCCCCACTACTATCTCAGTGCTGTGTACTGTGCCATTTTACTGAACACCCAGCTCCCCACTCTTCCTCAGTTTTAAAGGGGGAAAAGAAATAGGAGCTATGGATGTGGGAAAGCTCGGGGGGGGGGGGGGGGGGGGGAAGGCAGAGATGTAACTTCTATAAACTTTACCTTTAACAACTTTTTCAGTATTTTCAATATTGCTTCCCCAGCAGCTGGGATAAATGCCAAGTGACTGAGATCAGTTTCAGGAGGATTAGAGACATAGTTTCAGCCCCAGATGTTCGCAAAAAAGTTTAAAAAACCAAATGATTTTGTCAACAGATGTTGGATTTTTCTGTGGGGTAGCTCATATCTCATGAATGCCTTGTTCAAATGACCCCAAATTTTGACCAAATCACCTTATCCCCCACTCCTGTGAGGCACAGCAAATTTGAAGATAATCCAAGTAATGGATTTTAGAGCATTTAGAATAGTCTACTGTTAAATAGAAAGTGACACTCAATTTTAACTGATGCTCTGCTATAAGAAGTTGATATTACATGTTTGTAATTACTACTGTATGTTGAGCTTAAACCCATGAATATTAGTACCTTTTTAATGTACTTTATCTTTTTCTTTTAATGAAGGAATGTATTGGAAAATAGTCCAACACAGAACTGTCTGACTCATACCTCACCGATTGCCTTGTCCCAGTCTCCCAATGGAGTTGGTAACTTTTCAGGCTCTTATCCATTGGATGGGGTGGACAAACAGTTTTTAGAAACATATGACAACGTCACAAAAGGGAGCTTAACAGAAGATTCCAGTCAGTACTACTGTGATAAGGTAAGTTGTTTAACAAGGCTGAATTAAATGAAAACGGAGAAGGCCTAGTATAAATGTGCATCCAGTCTGTGAGATAAAGCATTCGTAGGGTTTTCCAGCAATGTTAACTTGTCTGTTGCATAATATACATGTTTAATGGCATGCACTAATAAGAGTAAGTCTGGTTTATTAAGGTCTACATTTACCAAAGAGGAAAACACTATGCAATGTGGCAGGCAAGTCTGCCAGCTCTGTGGGTTTTCCATAGGCTCCAAATTTTCAGACCCACCTGCAGAGAAAACCCCTAATTTAAGGGGAAAGCCCCATGTAGTTGTATGCCCTTTGCCCTAATTCCCCATCTCTGGAGGAAGAAAAGCCAGTCAGAGCTGTTATACATGCCGATAGACAGCAGTGCCCCTCAGCATAGACAGCAGGCAACAGCTGCCCACCACTCTCTGGCTCCCCTTGCCGCCCAATCTCTCTAACCCCTTTTCCCCATCCCCTCCAGAGAGGGCTGCTGCCCAGGGCCCCTGATTTCCCTCACTACTACCAACTCCAGTGCTGTGCTGACTATTCCCAAGCACCACACCTAGCCCCAAAGCCCGCTTATTGCTTCCCCTCCCCAGCCTCACAAGTCTTCCAGGGGCCTAACAACCTTCCCCTCCCCTCCTGTTTTCCTGAATGCTACCCCCACCCCTCTCCCTCCTATACAGGGGACTGCCAAACTAAACCACTTGTGGAAAGTGGAGTGGGGGAGAGGTGTATGGTAGAGTAAAAATGCCTAGGGTGTGGCAGGGAATGCTAGGGTGGAGGGTGTAATAGCTAAAATTAAACCCCTTGGTGGGGAGTGTGAAATGCTATTGGGGGAAGATTAAATTAAAATGCTTCAGGGCAAAGAAGGGGATAATTGCAATGAAATGTTGTGGATGGTTCATAAAACGATATTTCTTGGGGTGAAGGAATGAAATGTTGATGTGGGCAAGCGAGGAGGAGGAAAACAATCAAATGCTGGGATTTCCCATTCCCTCTTCTCCTCCCCCACTTTCCTTTGCCTGTCTCTGTTTCTTTGATTGTGCATCTCTTTCCCTAGTTCTAAACAATTTTATGTAAATATACTCAAATTTATGCAAGTTATTCAGACAAATTTGCATTTCCTGTGCTTTTTGTTGTGAGGATATTGGCAGTTCACTTAATATATTTTAACAGTTTCTAAAACTAGCACCCCTGTGCTTGCTGTCCTTAAAGGTTTAAATCTGTAGCTGAATCAGTTGCATGGATATATGCATGTAGAGCTGGTCAAAAAATGGACTCCATCCTGCTGGTAATATCAACATTTTGAATTGAAACAAAAAGATGAAATTTCTTGTGGAATTGATTCAGATACATAAAAATGTTTTATTTTGATAATGTTAAAACATTGTATTATAATATATAATATATAATATAATATGAAAGTCAAACACAAATTAAATGAGACAAGAAAGTTGAAATTAATCATTTAGATTTTTCCCATCAAAAAGTTTGTCATCAGCGTGTCTCTGCAAAAAGTTTTGATTTCAGCAAAACGTTTCAATTTCAACGACACTTAATTTTCTGATGGAAAATTGGTCAGTAAGATTTTTCAACCAGCTCTATGTGCAGCCATTATTTTCTAAGTTTTGCACTTTAGATTATAGTTTTGAAAAATCTAAGTATGCTCAGCATGCAATTTTCAAAGGCCAGTAACTCAGTCTAATCGCAGTTAATTCTGCTGTGGATCCATAAAGTGAACTACCCCTCAATGAAGATTATTTCAATGCCAAATTTTACACCTCAAAATTCAGACACTCTGGCTTGTGGGACTTTTCAAAAAGATTCCAAATACATTTTTTTATGGAAAAGTTTATTTTTTATAGTTCTTGAAATCACTAATGTCTAGCCTACTTTTGTCTGAAACTTAACAAAAAGTCCTCTTTGGCCAGGGATCAGGCATTGAGGAGGTGACAATTTCTGAAAATTATGGGCAACAAGCTTATGATCGAAACCATTATGCATCATTAATTGTGGTAGTCTCTGCCATTTCCAGTATAATAAACAGGAAAATACAAACAATTTTTGTGTACGGTACAATCCTAGCTCCTCTTCATTTTTACCACATTTACTTTTTTCTTTTTCTAATATGAATTAATCTGTATAGGAAATATTGTGTTCTTTTTTGCCATTATTTTGTGTTAAGAAGTAGAAAATCTTAGAAGATTTTTTTTTTTAATGTGTTGCAGAATGAAGTAATTGATGGAGATTTGCTTTTGGTGCGAATCACTCCAGATGAAGATGGGAAATTTGGATTTAATCTGAAGGTAAAAAGGGAGCCTTAAAATCTCATGAGCGTGCAACATAGTTAAGTAACTAGTGTCTTAACTGATCAAATCAATATTGTTTCCATTTTTAATGTCCATGTTTGCATCAGAGGTAAGAGATTAAGGGATATGATGATCCTTTGCTGTCCTACGAGGATTTTTTTTTTTTTTGAAGAGTTAAAAACTCTAGCCAAGATTTTTCAGAAACAGATGCTTAAGATTAAGTTCCTAAATTGTTTATATAGGCACCCAAATAATGGCCTCATTGACTAAAGCAAGCATCCAACTGCTTCTGTTGTCTTTAGTAGAAATTGCTGTATGTCCAACACATTTGAAAAGCAGATCATTTATTCAGGTGCCTACAAGTGGACTATGGAGCCTAACTTCAGGCGCTTATTTTTGGAGAAGTAGGCCCTTCATGTTTTACCATCAACAAAACATCTTAATGGTGTGTGTGCACCCAGTGATGAGCTAATTATTGCAAAGGTAAAAACTAGTAAATGAAGGAATTGGGGAAGGAGGTGCGGCGGCAGCTTCTGTACTTTCTGATTAATGTCCATTTTAAGGCCCTGTTACACTGCCTGAATGCTATGAAGTAGCTATAGTGAAAATGAGAATCAGGCTCCAGTTCTATCTGATCCCTGTCACTTATTCATGGGCATTGTTAGGTCATCTGTTTCATTCATGAGTCCTGGGGAAGATGTGTTTTATGTCCATAAGACTTCAGTGGCATATAAAATATAAAAGGGCTAAAGAAATGTGGTTGGTTTGAGACTCATCGTTTGATCCTGCAAGTTGCTGAGTTCTCTGGTCCCAGTTCAGCATAGCACTTAAGCATGAGTACTGAGCACCTTGCAAGGTCAAGTCCATGACAGTGAAGTACAAAGCATAAGTTTTATATTCACATAGGAACAAAAAATAGACTATTTGTTGTATAATGTACTGCTTACATTCAAAGAGTATATTTATAGTCACTGTTTACTTAACATCTTGTAGGGTGGTGTTGATCAAAAAATGCCTCTGGTGGTGTCAAGAATAACTCCAGGATCATCTGTAAGTAAATCCTCATGTAATTCTTCAGTGTATGGCTCTGTAGCAAAGCTAATTTTTTTCCAGTATCTGAATATGTTGTAACACATAGCTGAAATGTCTTTTTTTATTACTAGTACAATAGATGCATCATCTAAATCAAATTTGGAAGGACAAATGCATTTTATTTTAAGGTTTTATTTTGGGCATATACTTCAAAGTGTATTTTCCAAACTTTTATAACAAATTGAGATAATACCAATTTTAATTTGATATGAATCTGTGTGGTTTCTGCTGCAGTCTGCATATTGCAGAAGTTTCAAAAAGAAAGGTTTCATTGTAATTGAACCACAGTATAACGCAAGAATTCTCTAACTTTTTCATAGCACAGACTACATCATAATAGAGAAATTGACTTGTGTCCCACATCCTGCCCCAATCATGAATGTGTAGCCCACATTACCTATCTTTGTCATCATGTAACATCCATGTGGCAGCTATAGCTTGCTTTTATTCAGCTTTCATGAATAAATAAAATTATGCAATTTAATGAATTTGTAGTTGTCTCCGAGAAATGTATGAACGGGAAACAGAGGAGCCAGCCCCACATGACAATTTAGTGCTCTCCTGACAGACCACCAAGCAAGTGAACAAGGGGCAGGAAGCACAGTTTGGGAACCTTTTAACCAGAACATTGAATTTGTTTTATGGGAAAGAGATAACTTTACATGTCAACTAAAAGCAACAAGTTACATTTTCTGAAATACAGTAGAACCTCAGTAGAAGTATTTCTACAGTAGGAATACAGTAGAACCTCAGAGTTAAGAACACCTTGAGAATGGAGGTTGTTCGTAACCCTGAAATGTTCATAACTCTGAACAAAACATTATGGTTCTTTCAAAAGTTTACAACTTTTCACTTAATACAGCTTTGAAACTTTACTATGCAGAAGAAAAAACCTGCTTTTAACCATCTTAATTTAAATGAAACAAGCACAAGAACAATTTCCTTACCTTATCAAATCTTTTTTAAACTTTACCTTTATTTATTTAGTTGTTTATATTTAACACACTATTGTACTGTATTTCCTCTTTTTTTTCATCTCTGCTGCTGCCTGATTGCATACTTCCAGTTCCAAATGAGGTGTGTGGTTGACTGGTCAATTTGTAACTCTGGTGTTCATAACTCTGAGGTTCTACTGTACTGCAAGATTACTGTTGGTCTTACACTGTACTTTTTGTGGAAAATAGTATCAGTTCCTGGTTGTTTAATAAGAAGATGTAGCTGACACATGAATGTTCACTTTTAATGTGGTATGCAGAGCATCTGTAGACTATTCTGGCTACAAAACTAGAAATTCTTAATGTTATAATCTTTTCATCCTTTTTGCTACTTCATTAATTTGCTCCAGAACGACTCATTATTGGTACGTTTCACCTCCGGGGAACTACTTGGTATATTCCCACATTATCTTTCCAGATTGTGCAAGTCACTTTTTCTTCTCTTCCCAAAAGAGGTTCTGGAATTATTTGAACAAACATATGCAGCCAAATAAATCAGGTGTTTTCCCTTCTAGATCCGAAAGTAATTGAAAATATAATTTAAAGCAATCTACCTCTAGTTAAAGAATAATACTCATCTGGGAATACCTGTGGGTAGATTAACTTTTGTGGCTCTAGCGAAGGGAGATCCATCTAACTACTTTGGGTGGAAGACAATGCAAGAATGAAGAAATGGAACTATAGTTAAATGTAGGTGACATTTAAAAGTACTACATGTTAAAAAGTCAATAGTTTAATGTCCTAACAGGATAACGAGGAAGACATTAACATTATAATTGATTGAAAACAATATGGGGAATTTTTAGGACCAAAAAAGAAGTGCTTGGTATTATACCAAACTTTGGCGGCTTAAACTGGATGAAAAGGCATTAGCACCATTGTCTTGAAAAGTTTGATCTCTGAAAAAGATTTATATTGTACCTGCATTGAAAGGATTAATTCCACTCCTAGATACCTCTCTGTGTGCATTGTGGATTCCTTAGTAAGTGGCTGGCTAACAGCTAGCATTCTTGGTGACTGGTAGAGAAGAATGTCAACTTCCAGGGAAACTGTTAATCACTGTAAAATGTTGATGCCTCACAATCCACTCTCTGCTTTCTTGTTTGATTCACTTGATTAAATCCGGGTCTATACTAAAAAGTTCAGTTGACCCAGCTACATCACTCAGGGTTGTGGAAAAATCTAACCCCCTGAGCAACATCATTAAGCCAACCTAACCCCCAGGGTAGACAGTGCTAGGTTGATGGAAGAATTCTTCTGTTCACCTAGCTGCCACCTCTCAGGGATGTGGATTAACTTCAGTGGTGGGAGAACCCCTTGAATCGTTGTAGTGAGTATCTACACTGAAGCACTACAGTAGCGCAGCTACAGCACTGCAGACGTGCCACTGCAGTATCTAGTGAAGATGTAGCCTTGCTGTAGAGTAGAATCTCAGAGATAGTAACACCAGAGTTGCGGACTTACTGGCCAACCAGACACCTGTGGAACCGGAAGTCATCAATCAGGCAGCAGCACAGAGACACACACACACAAAAAAAGGGCAGGGGGGAGGGGTTGTTCAGTGGTTTGAGCATTGGCCTGCTATACCCAGGGTTGTGAGTTCAATCCTTGAGGGGGCCATTTAGGGATCTGGGGCAAAAATCTGTCTGGGGATTGGTCCTGCTTTGAGCAGGGGGTTGGACTAGATGGCCTCCTGAGGTTCCTTTCAACCCTGATATTCTATGATTCTAAGGCAAATACTGTACTGCCTCAGGGCTTTAGCCCTGGGGCTCAGGGCTTCTGCCACGGTGGGGTTGGGGCTGCAGCTGCATAGTGAGGGGAGAATTCAGGGCTCTGGGTGGAGGGGAGGCTCAGGGCTTCTGACCCTCAGGAGCACTGGGGCTCAGGGCTTTAGACCGGGGGGAGCGCTGGAGCTCAGGGCTTAAGCACCGTGGGGGGCATGGAGGCTCAGGGCTTCACCCACAAGGGGTTGGGGCTACAGTCATGAGGGGGGGTCAGGCCTCCGGGTGAGGGTGGGGAGCTCGGGGCTCAGGGCTTTAGACTGGGGAGAGTGCTGGGGCTCGGAGTTTCAGCCCCATGGCTCCGCTCCCAGTTTCAGCCCCGCTGGGGCACTGGGCTTGGAGCTTTCGCTATGAGGGGAGTGCTGATTTCAGCCCCACCTCTCCCCCCGTAGCTAACGCCCCGGGCCCTGGTGACCCCCCTCACTGCAGCTTAGAGCGGAATGCAGCCATGGAGCTGAAGCCCCGAGCCCCAGCACTCCCCCCCAGGTCTAAAGCCTTGAGCCCCAGTGCTCGGGCGGGACAGAAGCCCAGAGCACCCCGCCCGGAACCCTAGTGCCCCAAGGGTCAGAAACCCAGATCCTTCCCCCCTACCCAGAGCCCTGACCCTGACCCCATACACATATCCTGTGGCTGCAGCCCCAACCCCCCCCCGGCTGAAGTCTTGTTTAGAGTTACAGAACATTTCAGAGTTACAGACGACCTCCATTCCCGAGGTGTCCATAACTCTGAGGTTCTACTCTATAAAAAAGATTTTGAAACCTTTCCCTCTGCATTCCAGATCAATCCTTGAGATTCCAAAAAGCTACCTGCTGCCGTGACGTGTAACTTTTTAAAATATATGACAAATGGTAATATCACAAAATAGTAAGACAAACATCCACAGCAATAGCATTGTACAATCCTGCTTTCTGAAAAAGTACAGAGTAGTAGGGACTTTTCCAGGGAACTACTAAAGCCGGGGAATTCAAATAATGGCCACTAAATGTTCTGGCTGTCCTTTAAGATTTTTTCTTTGCCTTTTTGCATTTTTTTCCCTTCTTCATTCATCATTTTCAGTTCTCTCCATCTTAACTATTTTCCCTCCTTTCTTCTTTTCTTTCCCTCCTTTTTTATGTCTTTCTTAAAACACCCACACACCTCAGCACACTGCCTCTTCCCTTTTTCCATGCTGGAACTGCAGCTTTTCCATTTTGCTTATGTTTTCTCTTCCATTTCACTATTTTCTTTCCCCCTTATCTGATTGTGTCTTTCACACTCCCACCTGTTAGTTTGTCGTCTTAGCATATGTGCAAAGTGCCTCAGGTGGTACATGACCATGATTCATCACCAAATTTGGTCCACTGGTTGTTCCCTTGTTTCTCTCCCCACCTACTCAGGTCACCCTTTTCTTCCTGCAGATTTCCCCTTTTTGTCTTTCTCTCCCTCTTGGTTTTGCCAATCTCACCGTTTCTTTACATCATCTCTCATTTCTTCCTGCAAATGCTATTTGCCATTAGCCCACTTCTCTACCTCAGTCCTTCAGCTGTTCCCCATTCATCCTGAAACATGTAAACCAGGGCAGGGAGAAAAGTGTTAATCAGGACGACTTGTTCTAATTCCTGTTTTTTGGCAGCATAAATAACATTGGGTGAACAGACATTGATTCGTGAAGCTCTGCAACACCAACAGGTATAGGTGGGGGAGCAATTCAGATTAGGTTGAAAGGATGGGCAGATCTCTAGTGCATCTAGGCTTCATTCTGATGCTGCTGGGTGCCTCCAGAACAGAATATCCGTTTTTGCTAGGGACAAGCAAACATGAGTGATTTTGTTCTGCTCCTAGCAGGCCTCTCCCAGAGGGATTTTTGACTGCACAGGATCTTTACTCAAACAGCCTTGCTTTGGACTCAGATCTGCTGAGTCCTAAAGAGCACTGATGAAGAACTGAGGAGAAATTCCAAAGCCCGGTGCCAAGTCCAGTACAGGGAGGATTCTAGCAGATCTTCCCACAATCAGGGAGTGTTCTCAGCATGCATGGCATACCTAATTCCTGCCACCTTCTGTGGCTGCAGAGGCTGGAATAGGATTTGCCCCTAAGGGTGGCGCCTCTGGGTGTTGGAGATCAAAGGACCTATCCACACCATCTTACTTGGAAAATTGTTAATGGGGAAGCAGGAATAAAGCTGCTAACTCCCCAGTAGCATTTGATCGGTTCTCCCCTGTGGAACAAGAAGCAGCTTGTATGAATCTAACAAAAATGCATAAATCATCAGTTGTGTTTATAGTTCAGTAAAACCAATTATGTGTAATGTAGGAACAGCCCTCATATATGGTACTTAATATTAATCTTCAGTTTCCATGTATGATGATGGAGCGAAACTAATGTTATAAAGCATTTTTATTCAATATAAATTGAAACTTACTCCTATTCTTTGCTATTTTAGTCACTCTGCTCTCTTTTATGTGTGTGACATTTTTCAAAATCTTTGTAAAAGTCCAGATTGTAAAGCTCAGATGCATAAAACATATCAAGTGCAAACTTTTGTATAGCTGTTAATAGGCTGTGTGAACTGTTACTCTCATCTTCATTCTGAAGCCACTAGAACAATTTTAGATCTGAATCCTCTGACATAGCTTCTGATACAGAGGGCAAGACTTTGTCAAGAGAATAACTTTGTCTTTGCTGCACGATGAATTCAGTCTCCCTGAGATTAGAAATGTTCTACTGAAGGTATTGGATAAACTGATTTTTTTTTTCTTTGGTTGTGAAACAGGCTGATACATGTATTCCAAAACTGAATGAAGGTGATCAGATAGTGTTAATCAATGGTCGAGACATCTCAGAGCATACTCATGACCAAGTGGTAATGTTTATAAAAGCCAGCAGAGAATTGCACACAAGAGAGCTTGCACTTCTGGTCAGGCGGAAAGGTAACTGCACTAAGGTTTTTAAATGTAATTGAGACTGTCATGCCTTTAAATTGTGGCTTTTTCCCCTTGCAATTTACTTTAATATATTCATAATCAAGAGTTATACTGTGAATGGGTCTGTATTAAAATAGAGTGGTAACATTTGAGATCTTCTCTCTTCTTGATTACTAACACAAATGTTTGAGCCATTAGCCTTATACATTCAAGTGAGGAGCACATCAACTCAGAATGCTGGGTTTTTTGCATCATACAACTGCAGTTTTGGTGAGGTTTTAGTCAAAGTGAAGAGTATAGACCTAAGTGGGTGAATATTCTGAGAATACTAAACAATACTAATTTTAAATAAAAGATATGGCAGTAAGTTTCCGCTTAATTTTAATTTTTGCAGTGGTATAAATAAATAGTTTCTTCCACAAAAAAACATTTTGATCAACATTTTAAAATACAGTACCATCTTCTAAAACTTCTATTCCAGATGTGGCAATAACACTAAATTCTCCCCAGCACAAACATACAATGAAAAATGTAATATACAACAAATCCAGAAGGCTCATTTTATCATTCTTGAAATAGGCATATTTATAAATTTTGTTCTAAATTTCACTAGGTGAAATTCACAGCTTCTTCCTGTGGTGGTTGTTACTTGTTTGCCTACCCAAAAATGTACGCGATAGGGCTGCGGGTGTATCATTAGATTAAACTTTTGAAACTTGGATGCTTATGGTCTTACCCATATTTGGGCACCTAAATCATTGGTCTCATTTTTCAAAGGTGTTGAACTCTTACAGATTTGTGCAGAGCTGGGGTTGGTCAGCATGTGTAAAACTATGGCCAAATTTATTTAGATATCTCAGTTTGGGATTAGTAGCCCAATTTACAGCATCGAGGAGGATTGAAAATGTCCATGCTTGTATTCAAGTAGGTTTTAACATAACTAAAGATTGCTACTGGATGCATGTAAAAAGTCTAAATTTGCCTCTGTCTTTCAGTTGCCCAACCCTTGGTTGAGACCAAGTCAGAAGATGAAGCAGATTCCCAGAATTTTCTAGAATCCATTCTTCGCACGTGTTCAGAGTATGGTGACACACTAGAGGGGTCTATGGAACAACTGAAGAAAGGGCTGGAAAGTGGGACAGTACTCATTCAATTTGAGGTAGGTAACATTAAATTCGCAGTTACCTCGTGGTTCTGACTAAGGAGTGACTTTAAGGCATTTGGACATTTATCGCTCCCATTCAACCCCATCTCAACAGGCTTAATACAGCCCCCTCTCTCTCTCTCGCTCACTCTTACACTCTCAACCATCTTGGGGAAGAGTGAGTTATCGGTCTTGCATGAAACACTATGTGTTGAGAAAAATCGGTGTTTAAGATTTTTAGTTCAATGACCAGAGGCCCCCACCACCAATTCATCTTAATTTTATGAATTCTCTTCATGCCAAAAATAAAGTTTTCTGACAGAAATCAGACCAGTCTGCTCTTGATAGAGTCTCCTGTGTCACACAATGAAAATGCAGGATTATCTTTTATGAATGCAGACAACAGTTTATCTCTTCCTCTTTCCCTATATTTGCTGTGCTTTACATGGAGTAACAGCAAGAGCTTACTCCCTCCTGGCTTTTTTCTCCTACAAGTTTATATATTTCTGTGGTATGTACGTTTCTGTGTTGTAGAGGGAGAATCTTCTTATCTATCAGGAACTGGTCTGGAACATAAAATATCTGAGTTCTCTTTCTGGCTCCCACACATACTGCTTGTGTGACCAAGGGCAAATCACTTAGTCACACTGTGACTCAGTTCCCCATGTGTAAAATGGAGATAATACTTCCATACCTCACAGAGCTGTTACGTGGAAAAATTCATGTATTGTATGTGATGTGCTCAGATATATTTGCAATAAGTGTCATAAAACCCCCACAAAATAAATTTCAATATAGTTTATCCAATTAATTTCTTCACTACAGAAATTGCTGATTAAACCAGGGAATTAGGAATAAAGTTAAGAACAGCCATACTGGGTCAGACCAGTGGTCCATCTAACCCAGTACTCTGTCTTCCAACAGTGGCTGGTGCCAGATGCTTCAGAGGGAATGAACAGAACAGGGCAATTATCAAGTGAACCATCCTCTGTTCTCCAGTCCCAACATCTGGCAGTCTGAGGCTTAGGGACACCTAGAACATGGGGTTGCATCTTGGCTAGTAGCCATTAATGGACCTATCCTCCATAAATTTATCTAATTTTTTTTTGGATCCCAGTTATAATTTTGGCCTTCACAACATCCCCTGGCAATGTTTTCAACAGGTTGACTGCGAGTTGTGGGAAGAAATACTTCCTTTTGTTTGTTTTAAACCTGCTCCTATTAATTTCATTTGGTGATCTCTGGTTCTTGTGTTTATGTGAAGGGGTAAATAACACTTTATTATTCACTTTCTCCACACCCTTCATGATTTTACAGACCTCTATCATAGCCCCTCTTGGTCTTCTCTTTTCTAAACTTTTTAATCTCTCCTCATATGGAAACTGTTCCATACCCCTAATCAGAGAAGGGCAACAAAAATGTTCTTCCGTTGTTCTTCAATGCTTTTCTTGTGGCAAGGTAATTCAGTGAACCAAATCTGGGTCCCTATGTCCCTCTTGCTCTCAGGGCCTCAATTTAATATAAAAATGAATAAAATAGGGGCTACGATGCTGATTGTATTGTTCATTTTCATACTCAAATCAATAAACACCTCAATTTTTAAAAGTGAGTTAAACTCCTCTTAGACTCTCATCAGTTGCACCAAAGTAACGAAGAAACCTGGAGACCTTGCCACAAAATTTAAGGGCAAAGTACCTTACGGTTCAAGGGATTTTGTATAGAATGTTTGCAGTTGCCCCAAGGTATTTCAAGTTTCTTACCATCCCTTCATCTTTTTAGATCCCTTCATAGTATTTATCCCTTTTGGAGTTTCCAACCGCACTCAATTTAGCAGCCTCTGTAAATTTCATTAATAAGTTTATCCCCTTTTTTGAGATCACTGATGATCATGTTAAATAAAAGTAGACCTAGGACTTTTTCCTTCTCTTATCCCACTAGATACTTTCCAACTCAGTCAACATTGTTCATCTTTACCCTTTTTCCAGTTTTTAAGACATTTTGCAGTGTGTGTGTCGGTTCATATATTCAGGCTAATAAGACAGAGGTGAGCACTCTATCTCTAAGGCTATGTTAATACTGCACTCTTCTTTCAGCAGTGTGTAGAGTATATACTCAGGGTAGCCCCATTAGCATGGGTTTAAAGAGCAGTGTAGACAATGAGGCACAGCTGAGGTGGATAGAGTACAGACACACCTAAACGGTATGGGTGTGTACCCAAATACATACCCTATATGGCTTTCTACTCTCACCCAAGCTGTGCCATCCCAACTCTACTGCTATTTTTACTGTGTAGTGTCCCACTGCCTTTCAGCTGCTGGAACCTTTTCCCACCACAGGGAAAGATTCCGGTAGCTCCCCACCACTAGAGCTTTCCCCCACTACAGATAAGGAAGGACTCCAGCAGTGGGGAAAGTCTCCACCAGCTCCCCACTGCCAGACTCTTCCTCCGCTGCCTCCCTCCTGCCAGAGCCTTTCACTGACATGTGTAGCTACACACCACAGTGTGGCCGCAGCTTGCTTTTTGTTTGACGTGTAGCTACATATGCCTAGTGCCCTGCTTGGATACAACATTTATATCCACGGATATAAAACAGGCACCGGACTCACCAGCAGCTGTCCCTGGTCACACTAGTGTGTGCAAGTGATTCACAAGCTCCCCCATAGGAATCTCTTCTGTGCAGCAGCGTGCGTCTCCTGTCTGGGAGCTTGCGAGCCAGTTTCACATGCTACTGTGACCAGGGACAGCTGCTGGTGATCCTGGTGCCCACCCAGTGGGCAGGGCTGGGGGCGGTACAGCCACACCGGAGGAGCTGCCCGGGCTGGACGCTGGCTCCTGCCAGCGGCGGCCCAACATGCTGCTGCTTTTGTCACTGCGGTTCCTGGTAGAGCCCTGTAGCTCCGCAGATATCCACATCCGCAGATATAAATGTTGTATCCGCACAGGGCTCTGCACATATTTTACACTCCACCGAAAAGTGGTGTGTAGTGGAGACATGGCCCTACTAAGTGGACTACCTCATTTTGCACTAGCTGAATTTTATTATCTCCAGAGAGAGAGAGCATTGCATTATTCCAAGAAGACAGTAATTGCCAGGATCAGTTTTCCATTTTTGAAAAACAGAACCACATATGTTTACTTCAGACTTCTTGTAGTTCCCCAGTTCTCCAGGAATTTTTTGAAAATAGTCAGTGGTTCCTTAGCCAGTTCTTTAACTCTAGGATGCAAATTAATTAGTTTATATCATAGGCTTAATAACCTATTAAAATTCAATTTTTAAAGTCTGTTTTAAAATTATGGGCTCATAAAACACCTTTAAAATATAAAATTTCTTATGAGGAGTTCTATATGTTTACCCCAATGTTGTGGGGAGGGGAGATGGAGAAGAAAAAATTTCTAAAACTGTCCTTTGATATATTCAGTATGTGGCGGAACAAGGGAAATGTGGAGTTTGCAATGGCAACCATTGCTAATAGGCTCTGGTTTCTTATAATAGCTAAGCAGATCTTCAAATACGATGTGATAAAACAGAAAGCCATTCTTGTACCTGCTGTGCTTAGAAATTCTCTCTGGTGAGTGGACTTTAACATAATACATTTTAAGCCAGGAAGGACTCTGAAAACTCAGAGCTGAGATCTTGACATTAATAATATCTTTGTCTTCCACTAAAAGCACAAATTGCTAGTCAAACCAAAAGCTGAACCTAAATTTTAATTGCTGCAAGTATTTAAAAAATGTACTAACTAGGTCTCTTCCCATGTGAGTTTTTCCCCTGCTTATGCTGTTCAAACTGAAAATGTGTTGCAAACTGTAATACTGAGTATCAGGATTCAGTTAATCTTATAGAGGAACTAATTTTCAACACGTGCTTTTGGTAACCACAGATTTTTATGTAAAAAGATATTCTGTCAGCATCATGTTGCTTTTACTCTATTTGTGTATGGAATCTTATATTAAAGACTATATTATTTTAAAATGGCAAGATACATTAAGCTCTTTGGAAGAATTAAAATTCCCCCAAATTCCTTGTGGTGTAATAGGGATTAGATTATTAAACCTTCTTTTACTTAGAAGAGGTAAAAGTAGAGTTGGGGATGGGGGATGGAAATTAAGTATGTATTGTGTGTATATATACATCATGCTTTGTAAGCAGATCTTCATTTTAAGATAAGTTAATTCTGCTGACTTGAAGGAAATAAAGACTTAAGCTTGAGCTGTTCACTTGTTCTGCCAAGTAATGACAGGGCGAAAATTTTAAGACCTTCAGGCCTAAAAGTTTGTGGGGTGTTTTCCTTATAAATAATTCTCAGTGCCTCTACAACATTGAAGAGAACATAAAGATGAAATAAGACTATGGCCCCTGTAAAACAGAATAATATTTCAATACCCTTTACAGGAAGCAGATTTTTTTTAAGATCGTAGTAAAAGGTAGTAAATAGACTTTGCCTTAATAATACTGTAATAATACTTAATAGAACTGTGAAGGAGGATAAATTGATAATCATAAAAGGTATAAGCCAATTAAGTTATGCATTTCTTAGGAACTTGAAAAATTGTTTCTCTCATATTATATTAGAGTTGTCAATTAATCGCAGTTAACTCACATGATAACTCAAAAAAATTAATCACAATTAATCGCCATTTTAATCGCACGGTTAAACAATAGAATACCAATTGAAATGTATTAACTATTTTTGGATTTTTTCTACATTTTCAAATATATTTATTTAAATTACAACATAGACTACAAAGTGTACATTGCTCACTTTATATTATATTTTATTACAAATATTTGCACTGTAAAAATGATAAACAAAAGAAACAGTATTTTTAGTTCACCTCATACAAGTAGTGTAGTGCGATCTCTTTATCGTGAAAGTGCAATTTACAAATGTAGATTTTTTTTTTGGTTACATAACTGCACTCAATGTGAAACTTTAGAGCCTACTGTCAAGGCTCCTTCCCCACTCTGAACTTTAGGGTACAGATGTGGGGGCCTGCATGAAAACTTCTAAGCTTAACTACCAGCTTAGATCTAGTCTGTTGCCACCACTCCCAATGTGCTAATTCCCTTCCCTGGGTAGCCTTGGGAGACTCTTCACCAATTCCCTGGTGAATACAGATCCAAACCCCTTGGATCTTAAAACAAGGAGAAATTAACCATCCCCCCTCCTTTCTCCCACCAACTCCTGGTGGATCAAGAGCCAACCCCCTTGGATCTAAAATCAAGGAAAAATCAATCAGGTATTAAGAAAAAGGCTTTTAATTAAAGAAAAGAAAGGTAAAAGAAAACCCTCTGGGAGAGATTAGCATACCAGCTACTCTCACAGACAACAGATTCCAAACACAGAGGATGTTCCCCTGGGCAAACCCTTAGTTACACACAAAAAAAAAAAATACCCAAATACCCAATTTGACCATTCCTCTAATTGCACAAGACAGGTTACAAAGAAATAAACATAAACCTATTTATTTCCTTCACTAATACTCACTACTTAAGAAGAGGCTGAATTCTGGCGCTTTCCCACTCCAGTCCAAAGTGAAACTCAACAGACAAAGGGAACTTTTCTCCTTCCCTTTGAACCATCTTGTCCTCCCATTGGTTCTTCTGGTCAGGTATCAGCTAGGCTAGGTGAACTTCTTAACCCTTTACAGGTAAAAGAGGCATTAACCCTTAACTATCTGTTTATGACACGCCCCCCAAATCTCAGACAGTGTTGGACCGCACTGGCTGTGATTTCTTTCTAAACTTTAGAATAAACAGATTAATAAAACACATGCACCCTTACATATACTACTACTTAGGTAAAAACTACACGATTTTTCACATTTCAAGGACGATTTTAACCAGTTGATTCTGGGAAACTTTCACGGAGCGTGCATCAGCCACTTTGTTAGAAGCCCCTGAAATGTGTTGAATTTCAAAGTCGAAATCTTGAAGAGCTAAACTCCACCGAAGAAGTTTTTTGTTTTTTCCCTTGGCGGTATGAAGCCACGTTAACGCAGAATGGTTGGTTTGTAGTTGGAAATGCCGTCCCCAAACGTATGGGCGTAGCTTTTCCAGGGCGTACACAATGGCATAGCATTCTTTTTCGCTGATTGACCAGTGGCTTTCCCTCTCAGACAGTTTCTTGCTGAGAAACACGACAGGATGGAATTCTTGATCCGGTCCTTCCTGCATTAAAACTGCTCCCACACCACGCTCGGACGCATCTGTGGTTACTAGGAATGGTTTGTCAAAGTCTGAGGCCCTTAGCACAGGGTCAGACATGAGTGTCGCCTTAAGCTGGTTAAAGGCCTTTTGACACTCATTGATCCACTGAACTGCATTTGGATGTTTCTTTCTGGTTAGGTCTGTCAGTGGGGCGGCGATTTGGCTGTAGTGTGGTACAAATCGCC
>NW_020664534.1:2783146-2800579 GCF_002925995.2 Terrapene triunguis | reverse complement strand
ATACTCACTACTTAATAAGAGGCTGAATTCTGGCGCTTTCCCACTCCGGTCCAAAGTGAAACTCAACAGACAAAGGGAACTTCCCTCCTTCCCTTTGAACGATCTTGTCCTCCCATTGGTTCCTCTGGTCAGGTGTCAGCTAGGCTAGGTGAACTTCTTAACCCTTTACAGGTAAAAGAGGCATTAACCCTTAACTATCTGTTTATGACACCTACAAATCCACTCAGTCCTACTTCTCGTTCAGCCAATCACTAAGACAAACACGTTTGTTTACATTTACGGGAGAAAATGCTGCGGCTTCTTATTTACAATGTCACCAGAAAGTGAGAACAAACATTTGCATGGGACTTTTGTACCTGGCATTACAAGGTCTTTACATGCCAGATATGCTAAACATTCATATGCCCCTTCATGCTTCAGCCACCATTCCAGAGGACATGCTTCCATGCTGATGATGCTCATTAAAAAAAGAAAAGCGTTAAATAAATTTCTGACTGAACTCCATAGGGGAAAATTGTATGTTTCTGGCTCTATTTTACCCGCATTCTGCCATGTATTTCATGTTCTAGCAGTCTCGGATGATGATTTAGCACATGTTGTTCATTTTAAGAACACTTTCACAGCAAATTTGACAAAACACAAAGAAGGTACCAAAGTGAGATTTCTAAAGATAGCTACAGGACTCGACCCACTTTAGGTTTAAGAATCTAAAGTGCCTTCCAAAATGTGAGAGGGATGGGGTGTGGAGCATGCTTTTCAAAGTCTTAAAAGAGCAACACTCTGATGCGGAAACTACAGAACCCGAAACAACAACAACAAAAAATCAACCTTCTGCTGGTGGCATTTGACTCAGATAATAAAAATGTACATGCATCGGTCCGCAGTGCTTTGGATTGTTATCGAGCAGAATCCGTCATCAGCATGGACGCATGTCCTCTGGAATGGTGGTTGAAGCATAAATGGATATATGAATCTTTAGCGTGTCTGGCATGTAAATATCTTTCGATGCCAGCTACAATAGTGCCATGCAAACACCTGTTCTTACTTTCATGTGACATTGTGAACAAGAAGCAGGCAGCATTATCTCCTGCAAATATAAATAAACTTGTTTCTTTGAGCGATTGGCTGAACAAGAAATAGGAGTGGACTTATAGGCTCTTAAGTTTTACATTGTTTTATTTTTGAATGCAGGATTTTTGGTCCATAATTCTACATGTGAAAGTTCAACTTTCATGATAAAGAGATTGCACTACAGTACTTGTATTAGGTGAATTGAAAAATACTATTTCTTGTTTTTTACAGTGCAAATATTAGTAATAAAAATGTATATAATGTGAGCACTGTCCACTTTGTATTCTGTTATAATTGAAATGAATATATTTGAAAATTTAGAAAACATCCAAAAATATTTAAATAAATGGTATTCTATAATTGTTTAACAGTGCAATTAATCGAGATTAATTTTTTTAAACGCTTGACAGCCCTAATATTTATTTATTTATTTTTAGTCGCGACACATATAGATATATATGTTGCAAAATGAAGCTCTTGTATGTCGAGACATGCCAAAACTATAGTCTCACACACAGTCATAACATTTTGTGGGTAGGTTGGGAGTTAAAAATTTAATTACATAATCACATACAATTTTTCCCCGCAGTAGATGCTATACCTTGGTCCATATTTTCCCTTGCCTCGTTGTCTGCACGTCATCTATGTAGGCCCACTGTGTTTTCATTTACACCATTATACAGTCATATTTATTCCAGATATGCCAGATAGAATTTGTTCCAAAAAACCACACACATCTGCAAGACCCTGTTTAATTCACTGTTGAGGCCTCTATCCAACAAAGTATTTAAGCATATAAATGAGGGCTCTTTCATGCTTGTGTATTTTTAGTCGTACATGTTAATGATATACATGAGTACAATGCCCCAGAAAGAGATAAAAAAGAGATTGTCAAGTTACATAGAGATTCTAAAAGTGCTTTGAGGATGCTGAGTGCACCTGGTGTGTGCACTAGTAAGACTATAAGACATGGTTACCAGAGGTTATGACCCCATACTCATCAGTATAGGTCTGAATTAGGGTTGATTTGTTGTCATGGACGCAATAAAAGAAGTCCGTCCTTTCTTGCTCATGCAGTATTTCAGAATTTTTTTCACTCTGTCTCCCTGAAATAACTTTGCTTGCTCTTGCGTGTAGGTTGTTCAGCACCATTCTCTAGGCTTTTTACACATCTCCCTTTCACAGCATACTGGACACCTCGTCTATTGTTAGCAAAAACTTCATTAATAAATTCCATATTCGAGTGTGTTACATTTGAAAAGCATGTTTTATGCTATTTGCATATGTCTAATGTGAATGGAATGTTGTTAATATCCTGCTATTAAGCTGTTTTTTAAAAGCCACTTCAGAATTTCACAGCTAAAATGCAGTAGACTTTGCCCCACCCTTCACACACACCCCCAAAGTCCATGGAAAATAGCAGTTTTAGTCTAGTAAGTTAACGTGGGCATGAATATGCATTACCATTCATTCTGGGAAGTGCTAGTCTTCAGCAGTTACTTATCTTCTGCTTTTTATTGCGGTCTTCTTCCTTCCTCTCTTTCTAACCCAACATTCTGCAATATTTATCATAAGACAAAGTAGATCTTGCCTGGGAACAGTCAATGACTCTCACATATTTCCTTGATTTTTCAGACATTCGTGTACAGAAGATGATGGTCTAGCAATAATAGTAGGGTTTCTGTTCTTGTGGCTTTGGAATTTAAAAATCACCCTCACTTTAATTTTGTAGACAGTGAAAAAGAGATGGCTTTCCCATTGCATAGTTGCTTTACATAAGTTTCGTTTAAAAGAATATGCATTTACATGTGGATCTATTTAGTGTCTATAGTGTTTTTTGCCTAAGCAAATTCTTCAAAATGTTACCTCTTTCATATCTGTTTTGTAGCAACTTTATAGAAAGAAGCCAGGGCTGGCTGTTACGTGTGCAAAAATACCTCAAAATATGGACAAAAATCGATACAAAGATGTTCTACCTTGTGAGTATTAAGTACAAAATTTGACTGTTTTCTTTTATCCCCTAAATAATGCTTTACATGTTATAAAACCACCACATTGAATTTTGCCATTAGTGAATTTATTATATAATCAAAGTTTTGTAATTGTGCATCCATGTTACATTCTAAAACACTTCTATGCTTTGTTCATGTGCCTGTAATCCAAATGCCTGTGATCACTTGGTTATTTGACCTAATGAAAGGAGGTGATAATAAAGCACGCCACCCAGTTGTTAATTACTTTTTTTTTTTTAACATAGATGATGCCACACGGATAATATTGCAGGGAAACGAAGATTACATTAATGCAAATTATGTGAATGTAAGTTATACAGGCATCCATATTAATTATAGAAAGAAATGAATAATATAGCGGCAAAGTTATTTATTTATTCATTTATTTATTTAATTCCAAAAAGCCTAACGTTTTGTTCACTGTAACTTTAGGAGCTCATAAGTAGCTTAAAGTGCTTCGTTAGGAATGCAAATATTTATACTGGTAGACAGGAGGCTTAAGCACATGGAAACCATTAGCAGATGTGCAGGGTTGTTTTTAATAAGTAAAAGCGGTTAGACAGTTTCATATATATTGCATCAATTTTTAAGGCCAGTAATTTTGTGGGATTTAATAATTAGTATGTGTCTAATAATGTATATCTAGGATTATAGGCACCTGCTGCTGGAGTGTTGCACTGGGGTGAGAAAAGGCTCTAGCAGGAGGAGGCGCCGGGGAGGCAACATAACACTACACTGCTAAAAACAGCAGTGTAGACTGGGAGGCACTGCTTGGGCATATAGAGAGCAGTGTAGGCTATATTCCCTGGGGGGTTCAGGTGTGTAGGACACTTGACTCTACTCTACTCTCTTACACGGTGCCTCACCATCTACACTGCTATTTATAACTACTGGCTGGGTGTGCAGTATCTGTACTCTATGTTTCGCAGTAAGTGTAGACTCACTTTAAAAAGAATGAATGTTTCCCTGCTTGCACTTGTCTGCATTTTTTCAGCATATTCTCAAGAGGACTTGGGGCCTGACTGCCACTTAGAAACATGCAGGGGATGGTGTGCCAGCCAGACCAGTAGCCAGTCCCCAAACCTAGCATTCTCTTAAACATAAGATTTCAATAATGCCTTACTGCTTTGGATTCAAGAGGAAAAGGCTCTTTGTGCCTCCTTCCCACTTTATTAAATTTACTCAGTAAAGGGAAGGATATTTCTTACAACCTTATAAATAAGCCTCCCTTAATGTGTTACTCAGTGTGAGGGCATTTCAAAGCTTTCATGCCAAGAGCTACAGTCTGACCTGAGTATGCTTTAATATTCAACAACTTAAGGGTGGTTCAGAAGCTTCCCAAGACATTGATAAATGATAACTTTGTTTCCAACGGTACAAGCCCTATGTATTGATACTTTCACTTTTTTGCCATCAATGCAACACACACTAAGTATTTTCTAAATGATATCTTTATTTTAGGGTATGTCAATACTGCAGTTGGAGATTTGATTTGCATCTTGTGTAAACACACATGCACTAGCTTTAATCTAAATGGAGGGATAAAAATAGCAGTGAAGCTGTGATAACATGGGCTTCAGTATCGGTTAGAAATGCAAGTATGTGCCCAGGGTTTCCAGGCAGGCTTGCACAGCCTGTGCTGAAGACTGTGTTGCCATGAACAACCACACAATCTAGGGCAGGTGATCCCCCTTTGAGTCAACATTACACATCAATTTACTGTAACTATAAGCAGTCTGCAATGCATGCTCACGTTTTTTACCTCTGATTAGGAGCAAGACCATCAAGGTACTGAAAGACCACATCGCTTGCATGTTTTATATAAATCATCAAGGAGGAGCAAGGTTACACTCCCTTTGCACTGAAGCACTGAGATTATGAAACTGGTGCATCCATCATAACGTCAACATATCAGCTACCTGTCTACCAGGATGTCAGAGTACCACAGCAGATGCACTAAGCAGAAAATTCTCTCAGGACCACAACTGGGAAATAAACACCATGATCTGACAGAATATATCAGACACTGGGGTTTCCCAAGTATAGACCTTTTTGCTACAGCCCAGAATGCCAAGTGTCCACAATTCTGCTCAAGAGCAGGATTGGGCTCCCGATCTCTAGAAGATGCTTTCCTCATCAAATGCGGTGTCCTTCTGCTGTACGCGTTGCCCCCTCCTCCCTTCATATCCAGGGTAATACACAAGATAAAGGCCAAACAATCCGGAGTCATCTTGATAACTCCCACATGGCCCAGACAAACTTGGTTCCCTTACCTGTTGCGGATGGTGGTATGCTCACCACTCGCTCTTCCTCCTCTTCCATATCTCTGGTCTCAGGATGCAGGCCAGGTTCACCACCTGAACCTAGAGATCCTCCACCTGAAGGTATGGTTCCTCCATGGTTCCAGGACAATGAAATGACCTTACATCGGAAGATGTAAGGGACATACGATTAAATAGCAGAAGGTCAACTACATGTTATACTTACCTGCACAAATGGAAGAGATTCCACATAAGGTACCAGAATCGGCAAGCCATGGCTATTACTTCTCCTTGCCACTGGTACTAGATTACATACTGGAGCTAAAGAAATCAAGACTATCATCGAGCTCACTTAGAGTACACCTTGCAGCCATCACAGCTTTCCATCACAAAGTTCATGGGTTCTCAGTTTTCACCCATCTTATCACTAAGTGGTTCCTCAGGGGTATTTGAAACCTTTATCCTGAAATACGAGTTCCCACCCCACCCTGGGACCGTAACCTAGTACTACGCTGTCTCATTGGTCCCCCATTCGAACCCAGGGGAACATGTTCACTTATGCATGTATCGATGAAGGTGGTCTTCCTCGTTGCCATCACATTCGCACAATGAGTGGGAGAACTAGGGGCTGTCAGGGCCAGCTCCAGGCACCAGCGCAGCAACCAGGTGCCTGGGGCAGCCAACGGAAAGGGGCGGCACGTCAGCCATATCTAAGCAGAGGATTTCCAGGTGCGTTCACCTTTGCTACTGTCAACATGATCTGCAACCCCCACCGGGAACTTGAACATGCTCCAGCAGATCGCTCTTCACTTCAGTAGCCTTCCTGAACAATATGTCCATCACGGACATCTGTGAAGTAGCCACCTGGTCATCAGCCCACACCTTCACAGAGCACTGTGCAATTGAGCAAGGCTCGACCTCAGATGCTTTGTTATAGGATTAACTATTTTATCATTGTATACAGATCCAACTCCAAAGACCCATCCTTCCTGCTAGGGATACTGCTCTATAGTCATCTAAAGTGGAGCACCCACAGGGACAGCTCAAAGAAGAGAGGATTACTCACCTTGTGCAGTAACTGAGGTTCTTTGTGATGTCTGCCTTCAGCTTCTGGGGCACATGGCCGTGGGCACATCTGTGATAGCTCTTGCCAAACTTTGCATGAAATGCCTCCAATCATGCTTCAGTTCGGTTTACAGACCGAACAAAGACAAACTCCTATGTATGCCCACCAAAAGTAAACAGTCCTGGCAAACCCTGCATGGGAATCCTGTTTGCGCATCCTTCTCCAATTACTACTTCTCACCACTGATGCATCCCTCATAGGATCACAGTGCAGGGCAAATGGTCTCCATCTGAGACGTGCCTTCACATCAATCTACTCAAGCTCAGAGTGATTAGGAACACATGTGCTCATTTCCTTTTGCTGATCAGAGGTATGCACACAAAGGTCATGACGGACAACATAGCATGCATGTATTACTTAAACCATCAAGACGGCATTACTTACAGAGACAGCTCAATCCAGCCCTCAAATATCTGCCAGACATTGCCTTCAGCTTGCCCTCCCTTTGAATGGAAGCACTAAAGCTATGGAACTGGTGGGTGCATTTCCCACAATGTTACAATATCAGTGGCTTACCTGCCAGTACACAGCATGACAGTGGACAGTCTCCGCTGCAAATTCCCACATGACCAAGAGAGAGAGAGAGATGCAGTGGTATTCCGTGACATATTCTGACAATAGTATCTCAATCTAGTATTAAAAGAAGTGACTAGATTGCCCTTTGAACCCCTGGCCACTTGTTCTTTAATTCATCTTTCCATGAAGAAGGTGTTCCTGATCACCATTACCTCGGCAAGAAGGCTAGAGGAGATAACAGCCGTGATGGCACATCCACCCTTCACAGTGTTTTTCTTCGACAAAGTCACGCTGAGACCATATCCGAAGTTCACCCCAAAGTGACTTCTGCATTTCACGTGAATCAACTCATTCATCTTCCTACCTTTTATCCCAAACCTCACCAGGATAATAGGGAAGCCATCCTCCATACACTCAACATAAGGAGCCTTGTATTTGGACAGGACAACATTTTTTAGAAAAGCTCTGAGACTCTTCGTCTCCATCGCAGACAGGTCTAGAGGCACACGATTTCAGCTCAAAGGCTCTCTATATGGGCCTCAAACTCTATCAAGATCTGTTATCAGATTCGCAATTTAGCACTTCCATCTGTAATCCGCACACATTCTACGAGATTGGTTTCCTCGTCCATCGCCTTCTCAAAGGGTATCCCTATATCCGAAATCTTCAGAGCTGCTACCTGGCCATCTGCACAGACATTTGCCGAACACTATGCCATCCTGGGGGACTCTGCTGTAGACGCCACATTCAGTGCCACAATGCTATCATCCATCACAGACCCGACTCTGAAGCCCCAGCCTCCAGTAGGGCATACTTCTCAGGAGTCACCTACAGTGGAGCACTCATAGGGACACTATTCAAAGAAGAAGTAATCACCTTGTGCAGTAACAATGGTTCTTCAAGATGTGTCCCCCTTGGGTGCTCCATGACCCACCCTCCTCCCCTCTACTTCAGAGTTCTCATCATACGCTCTGTGGTAGAGAAGGAACTGAGGAGGCTTTGCCCGTCCAACACTGGATAGTCTTATGGCAGACCACAAGGTGGGGGTGGGGAGGCAGTGCATGTGTGGGCCAAATGGACACTGCTACTAAAATTCTCCAATCAGCAGTGCAGGGACACAGATACACCTACAGTGAAGTCCACAAACCAAACTCCACCTACTTGAGACACCAAAAAGTGATTCTACTCTCTTAGCAGATATGCATAATGTCGATCTCCTTTCTCATTTGCTTTGATTAGCAATGAAATAATCAAGTTGGCACTTAAATCATCATAATTAGATTTCAGAGTTAATCGCATATTGAAATGAACAGGGTCAGTTTATATTTCTCTGAGAGTAATTATTTAAGGCTAACTCCAGATTTGGGCCACCTCACTGCATCAGTTCACCTTCTGAAGGTTTTCTTTTCAACCATGAGAGAGAGAGAGACTTTTTTAATAAACGATCATGTATATTCTGGATCACAAGAAGACATTCTCCAGATAAATTTACCAGTTTATCAAACCACCACATATCAGCACAGTTTGACCCCTGCAACTGGGTTTTAGGTCATGAATGGGAAAAGTGTTGAGAACTGCTGCTGTAGTTTACATTTCTAGCAGCTGAGAAGCTAAATATAGAGGGTAAATGTTGGGAAGCAGAAGAAAACTTGAGATTTTTTTTGTAAGTATATTTTTTCTTTTAAAATGTGGGAGGGATAATAAAGAATTATAGGTTGTAAAATTGTAAAACAGGATAAGTAAAACATTTTCAGGAGAATTCAAAATGTCTGCCTGTTGAGAGTAAATTTAGCAAGTCAGTACATAACCTTTCATTTTAGATTAAGTTGTAATTATTTGTATGCTACACTTATCAGTTTGTAAAGGGCTTCAGGGATCTGAGTGAGTTTATAACTAGGTTTCATTTTTGTGCAGAAAAATAATTTAAAAGAAATTGCTGTGTTTCAGCATGTGATTTTGGTCCATTTTAAATTAATAATCAAATATTGTGATATTCTGTAAGATATTTAAAGTGAACTTGTTAATCTTGTTACTCAACTTGTTTCTTTAAACTTCCTTCAGAAGATCATCTTTGTGAAAATTATTTTAAACAAGAAAACAATATTACATTTGGCATTTGAGTAATGAGATGGGTGTTTTTTCTCCTGACAGATGGAAATTCCTTCTGCTGGCATTGTGAACAGATATATCGCCACTCAAGGTCCTCTTCCACATACCTGCGCACATTTCTGGCAGGTAGTCTGGGATCATAGGTTATCGCTGATCATCATGTTGACAACCCTCACCGAACGAGGACGGGTAAGCATGTATATCCTCTCTTGAAGCTTGCAGTTCACATCAGTCCCAAAGTAATTAAACATTTATGTCTAAATTGTGTTTTGGTCTTGGCTATTGAAGCTGGTTTACACTGAAATCCTTTCTGCTAAAGAAGCTTGTGTATCTTCCTTCCTTTTTGAACTTGGTTTCTTATCCCCTCTCCTGAATAAATAACTCTGCAACAGTTAGGCCTGCTGCTTGTTTCCTGCCACTCTGTGTGAGAAAATGTATAAAATATTAGAATGGCAGATTCTGATACCTGCTTTTCTGAAAACATCATGTGAGAGGAGTTAGAGAATGCCCTCTAAAGCATATAGCCAAAATTTAGTCTAGTTAAATTACTTATCTTGTTGAGAATCTGTGAAAAAATATTTTGACTCCTTTCTTAAAACTGCTTTGAAGAATCTGTTAGAGAACCGATTTACTAAATTATGGTTTTGAAATCAGTTCATAGACTCTTCAAGTCATAGGAAATCCAAAAGTGCAAATATATCTATATCCAGTGTACAATATATTTGCTCTCTAATTTATCATATGCATGAGGTGAAAAATCCCTTTACCTCTAAAACAGTGGTCCCCAAACTTTTTCAGAGAGCGAGGCCACAGTCAGGAGCAGGGCCCCGAAGCTGTGGCTGGGGCTGGGAGTGAAGCTGGGACTGGGGGTGGGGCCAGAGCCGGAGTGGAGCTGGGATCAGAGTGTGGGCTGGGTGGCACTCCCTCGCCACCCCTTGCAGGGGCTGGCCCAGGCTCTGCCATGCACCCCCGAATGGTCTCACGCCCCACAGTTTGGGGACCACTGTTCTAAAAAATGACCAGCTAGTGCAGAGATGGGCAAACTTTTTGGCCCGAGGGCCACATCTGAGTATGGAAATTGTATGGTGGGCCATGAATGCTCACAAAATTGGAGGTTGGGGGTGCAGGGCGGGGTGAGGGCTCTGGCTGGGGCTAGGGATGAGGGTTTGGGGGTACAGGAGGGTGCTCCGGGCTGGGACTGAGGTGTTCAGAGGGAGGGAGGGGGATCAGGGCTGGGGCAGGGAGTTGGAGTGCAGGAGGGGGTCAGGGGTGCAGGCTCCAGGCGGCGCTTACCTCAAGCAGCTCCCAGAAGCAGTGGCATGTCCCCCCTCCGGCTTCTACAGGGAGGTGCGGCCAGGTGGCTCTGCGCGCTGTCCAGTCTGCAGACGCCACCCCTGCAGCTCCCATGGGCCACGGGAGCTCGAGGGCTGGATTAAAACGTCTGGAGAGCCGGATGCAGCCCCCGGGCCATAGTTTGCCCACCCCTGAGCTAGTGAATGGATGACATAGAAACTTGCTGTGTTTAAGGATTCGGAGGCAGATCAAATAGGGAGCACTGCTCTGAGAAGTAAAGGTTCTTCTTTGAGTGCGTGTTCTGTCCATTCCATGCTAGGTGTGTGCACGCCACGTGCACAGTTGCCAGAGATTTTTCCCTTAGTGGTATCTGTAGGATCGGCTCTAGCGTCCTCTGGAGCCGTGCACCTATGCGCCGGCATAAGGAGCCCTGCCAGCCTTGCACCTCTCAGTTCCTTCTTACTACCCACGACAATTGCCTGGAACTATCCTTCTTGCTCTTGCAAGGCTTCTTTCCCAATGGTTTGAACTTTTCTGTCATATATTGCAGAGTTATTGTAGTTAGTGTATATAGTTCTTAGTGTCCATTCCATGACCCACCCTCCTACCCCTCTGTCAGAGTTACTGGCAAGAAGGAAGTGAGAGGGTGCGGGCACATACGCGCACGGCTCCAGAGGGCACTAGAGCCAGTCCTACGGATACCACTAACGAAAAAATCTCTGGCAACTCTGCATGTGGCACACTCACACCTAGCATGGAATGGACATTAGCAACACATGTCAAAGAACAACAGTTATGAATGGTTAGTAACTGTTTTTTTCTGGCATCTGGGAGGTGGGAGAGATCATGACTTTTGCCTGCCTTCCTACTGATAGAAATCCTCCTCAACCATTAGCTGTGTTTCCAAAGTAAACTCTCAATGCACTGTCAATTCCTGAAACTGACAGTCCGGTTGGGAATCTGGTTTGGGAGCTGGTTTATTTGGGAGTGAATATTTGGAGGTTCAATTTAAGACACTGATTGGGAAGTAAGTGAGAGCAGCTGAAGGAAGGCAGGGAAGTTCGAGCAGACTTATAAATTCTGAAGACAGAGTTAAGAGTTTGTTCTTCAATTCCTTAGTGAGGACAAGTCCTTAAAGCCATAAGGGTTAAGGCATGATCCTTAGGTACAGTCAAGTATACACAGCCATTCACAGAAGCATAATTAAAAACCTTAACTCTGGCAACAGTTGTTTCGCCATCTCAAAGAGTAATTTTGGATTTGTGACACTTCAGCAAGGACAAAGTTTTATTACAACTAGTATAAATACAGTAACAAAGGTATTGAATATGCCAGTGATGGCCACCCATTCACTGAACTACGAATGGGTCCCGTAGAAAAAAAATTGTATGTAACCATACCATAATACTAGGTGACTGTATCATAATGCGTACACGCACGGGGTTGGGGGCGGGGGCAAATTAAGGTTGCCTGGGCAACCTTAAATTGGCATTTCCCAACTTCTGAGTGCTTGATTTCACAACCGTCATCTTTCAGATATAATTTCCAAGTTTCTTAAAAAATAAACAAAAAACAGAAATAACATGTTAAACCATTTAGACCCCTAGCTTAGGTCACCAGTAGCATCTGCATCTTTAAATCCAAAGCACGGATCTCCATTGCCTGAGCTAACGGAATAACTGGTAAGATTGCTCTCCTTTTTGTGGACCAAACACTTGAAGGGGATGAGAGACACATTTAGCCAATGGGTTTCACAGGTATGTAGTGGCAGCTGAGAAATGTAGACACTCGGAACACCAGTGTTCAGTTCCAGGTTCTGGAAGAGTGTGCTCCCTAGTTCCCCCTTCCTCTGCTGCCCCCTTCTTCCCATGTCTCCCCCTTTTTCCACACTCCTCTGCATTCTAGTTAGGTGGCTTCCCCCTTGTCCAGGCTGCCTACAGCAGGAAGAGTGCAGGACAATCTCCCTGCTCTTAGTTATGATGCCTGGCACCCAGCTGTCCAGAGGAGCCATTGTAAAGAAAGTACTGCAAGCCCTGGGCTGTAGAATGCCCAGTGCAGATGGAACCTTCAGAGAATTCAGCTGCCAAACTCTAACCAGTCTCCACTGAGCATGTGTGAACTGCGACTTTTTGGAGGCCTGTAAGTTAGCCAAATTTGGGCAATTTTTTTGGTTACAAAAAGCACATCTGACACCAAGACCGCCCCATGCTAAATTACAAGCCCTCCCTCGAAGCACAGAGGCACTAACCTCAATGAAATATCTGTACTACGTTTTTTTTTTAACATGGGCAAAATGTATTTCCTGTCATTTCATTTTCAGAAATGACTGAATTATTTCAGTTGAAATTAAAAAATAAAAGCCTGAGGCAAGCAGTCAACATGAAATATTTTAATCCTAATAGTTAAAGTTTGGCAAAGTTATAAGCAACTGAAAGCAGAGTCTTATATTGGAAAGGGTGAGGAACTTAACTATAAGTGGCACTAAAAACTTCACCTGTAATATTTTAACATATAAAATATAGTTAGAATATATATAATTTATAATGTATCTATGTGTGTGGATAGAGAGCACCAAATTGACACATACTGAAATGTAACACTGTTGTTGGAAATCCTACTTCATTGTTTTAATGGATCAAATAGAAATACGTTATTGGGTTGTCTGCCCTCCAGTTGCTTGCATGTACTCACCACTACAACTCAGCCAGGCTTCTCCAGACAGTCAGAAATTGCATTCATAAATACAATTTCCAGCTTTTTAGACTAAGATGATTTCAGGCCACACACAACTGTCTTGCATGTCCCCAGATATTTTGGTAGTGCTTCTTTGATGGGCACAATGGAGGAGGACCCTGCAAAGCATTTAGATTTATTCTGTTTCTGTCTGTTAAAATGATGGCAGTTAATTACAGATATCTACAAGGTGAAAATGTGTTTAAACAGATTAGATATTTCTTTACTGAAGCCTGAGATATTCTAGGAATGTCTCACCAGCATAGTTTTTCAGTACAGTGTTTTCCATGGCACTTAATCCCTTTGATTAGATGGGTGGTGACACTACACTCCTGTCATTCATACTGCTCCAGCCATTAAACACCATTGCCCTTCAGACAGAGATAGAACCCAGGAGTCCTGATTCCAACTTTCTATTTCTTTCTACCAAATAGTTGTGTAACTTGCTGCCTAAATGTGCATCACATTCCTCCCTAGAGGCTGGACTGCAAAAAAAAATAAGATAATCCTGTAGCTTCAAGGGTAAAGATCTGTGTGGGAATCTGAAGGTCCAGAATTCAGACCCTTCTGATAACCTGTGTGTGAGGGTGCGTAGGAGGGGGGTCCTTATGACTGCATTTGATGGAATTTGTTGATTTTTTTTTTAAACTAGCTCATTTAATTCACACAATGAGAAAAAAGCCTTTTCTCATGGTGTTATAGTTAAAAACCTTTATAAATGTCACTTATGGCATGACATACAACAAACCACAGGTGTTCCACATTTCTATAGTTTGTCACTCATTGTGATTGCTTGTATCACACACTGGCAAGCCTGACGGTTGAGAGGTGTACCCTTGCATGAAACCCCTCTGGGCCACAGATGGCAACTTTCACTTTCCTGTATCAACAGGAGTGATTTTGACCCTTGGTTCCTAAATTCAGCCTGTAAATTGAGGCATAATTAATCATTTACGGGGAGGATTTTTTTCCAGTTCAGTCTTACATGTTTCACTTCAAAAAGAAATATTCATATGTTCAACAACTGACACACTCTCATTTCCGTGAACCAAAGTTGCTTGTCAGTTTTCCCAGTTTCTTAACTCAGTTTTCCCCATCAGGCATGAAGGATGATTCTTTTCAGATACCCCAATCATTATATCTGAGTATGCCTCTGCTAGTTTTCTTACACAATTCTCACGATCAACATTTATAAACCCCATTCTGATTTTAATGATTTTACATTAAAAAATATGAAGAATGATCACGTGGAGAAACAAAGAGAATTTTTCATGTAATGCATTGGTATGAAAAATTAAAATAATAGGCACAACTCCTAGTGGCATGGAATATGATATCTGGTAATGCTCACTTCACTAGCTGGAGTGCATCTTTGATGGAGGTGAAGGAGTATCTTTTTTCTTTCCTCCTCTGGGTGAAAGGGGAAAAATGGAGATCGAAAGCAGGAGCAACTGAGGCAGTGCTACTAGTGCTTCCCCGACTCCCCCTTCCTCTTCCTGCTCCATGCATGTATGAGGGATGGGAAGGGTGATTGTCATTCCTTCCCCCCACCGCCCTGTATCACAGGATGGGCTGCCTCATGGCATCCGTCAATGGAGCCTGTCCCGCCTAGTCCTGCTGCCACTGAACTACAGGGCTATGAGGGGCCAGCTGATTTGGCTCTTGCCTGCAAGGGCAGGAGAGGTGATGGCATCTGCTTGCTCTTGCTGCTGGCAAATAGCCACATGGGCTCTGTTCCAGCTGCACTCTTACTCAGGAAGCTAGGCTGACTGCCAAACTTTATTTGGGGTCTGGAAGGGACTTTCCCCAAGTGACAAACTGCTGTGGGGGTGGGTTTCACCTTCCATCCAGCATCAGAGGTCCACTTGTGGGGGTGGGGTTAAATTACATTGTTGCAACTTTGATGGGTTCCAGTGGGGTCGGTGGGTTAAATAGGGTCCAATGTAAGGTCCCTGTAACACGAAAGGCTGCTTTGAGTATGGGCCCAGGGTACAACATTATGCAGAAGTGGGCATGCCTGCATGTGTTGTGCAGCATGTGGCTTTCCTCATCTCATTTCTCCAGCCTCCTGAGCGGAGGAGGGGAAGTAGTGGATCTGGCTTCCAGCCAGCATCCCAAGCAGGCAGGGGGGTATAAAAGGGACACTGCCTTCATTCCCACCCCTATGCTTCTAGAATCTGGAGCCATTGGTGCCCAGTTGAAATTTGCAGTGAAACAGCCTTGCCAGATGATTCGGGAGTGGTTCCCCACTGGCTTTTAATAAAGTTACAGCCTTCACATTTATCCATGTTGTGGCGTCTGTCTCATGGTTTCCACGTCCGCATCAATGCTGGACTGTTCCTTTTCCTAGGGGACAATAAATGTGGTAAAGGCTTCTTCATTGTGGTGCTTTTCTGAATCTGCTTAAAAGGTAATCACATGTTTTGGTTGTGCTGTTCACTCTTTTCTGACCTGTAAGTAAATCTCAGTCTAATGTTGTTAGCAAGCATTATATTCTCATCTTGATCACAACTTTTTTTGAAAGTCTTGTTACTAACTGATTATTTTAAAATAATTTTCAGTAAATTCAGCTAAGGGTGGTTTTGGAGGCATGGGAGTGGGGCTTGTTTAAATGCCATTAAAATGGATACCTTCTTTCATGCTGTATTTTGGAGAAAGTTTTTAAAAAAACATTACGTCAAATTATTAACAAAGTGTGGCTATTTGGAAGTTTTTTGGGTAAGTTTTAAAAATGTTTGGTAGAAGAAAATGTCATCAGGAAAATCTTGAGGGAAACAAAGTGAATGAATAGCTTGAATATCTAAGGTATATGGTGTTTATCAATTAAAGTTGTTATACATTTTTCCCAAAGGTATAAGTGCTGTTTTAATAATCACTGAGCTGAAAACAGATCCTTTCATAGGGCAAAGTACGTTCTTATATCTAGTTTGAGTGGCCCCTATAATATGAGGGGAGAAAAAATTCTACTGAACAAACTATTTCTCTCATTCTCCCAAACCATTTGAATTACATATTTCTGATCACATGAAGATGTAAACTTAATCTCAGTGCCTGAAAAAGCTGATTTATCAAGAGATATAGGGAATTGCTTTTTTTTATTATAAAAAAAATATTTGATACCAAAAGGGGAGGATCAAAATCCTTTAGAAAATGTAGCAGTAAGGTAATTAAATACTCATGATTCTGATCATAGTTATCTCCCTGAATTTTTCCAATATTTCACTTTTTAACTCGGTACTGTCTTGAAGAAACTGACATTTAAACATGATCATAACCATTCAGCAGGTCACTGGCCATTTTAGAGCTGCTGTTCTCTTGTCAGCAGGAAAGGGAGTTAGTTTGTGGGGTGTATCTCCTTCACTCATCTCTCAAAAAGTCCAGGTAATGTTACTAGCCATGGAGAAAATTGGAGAGAATCATTTCAGCTATATAGAGTGGGTTAGGAAAAAAACTTTCATGGAATTCTTAAACTATTCCAAACTCTGACAGCTGCTTATTGGCTGAACCATGTAAAAATCTTAACTGCTCTAGTAAGATAAATGTTTAGCCATGTTGGTTGAAATTTTGCAGTTCTTAATTAGTCCTCATTTAAGCAAAGCTTCCATTGACTAGAAACTGACTTAGGCAATGAATAATTTTTCTTGCAAAATCTTTCACCCAAAATGTTGTTTTAATGGTATTTCTGAAGTCTGAAGTTTCTTCAAATGTGGTATTTTTAATGCAAACCATAATGTTTAGTGCAGAAAATCATCAATGCACTTTGAAATTTCATATAAATTATTCTAGTTTCATACAGTGTTATAAACTTAAAACCAGGAAATTTTGGAAAATTTAAATAATAAATATGCCACTCACCTTAAAGGGGACTACAGGATATGGATCAGTGAGAAAATAGAGGACTATTGGTTCACAGTGCTAATGGGAAAAGTAGAATTGTCAAATTCAAAACCTAGTGGAGATTTGAAGTCTTTTTCCCAGTAGGAAGGAATTATTTTATCTTGTGGAAAAGTCTAAAAGATTTTGCAAGATTTGATACACATTTCATTTATATCAGGGGTCGGCAACGTTTGGCACACGGCTCGCCAGGGTAAGCACCCTCGCGGGCCGGGCCAGTTTTATTTACCTGCTGACGCGGCAGGTTCGGCCGATCGCGGCCCCCACTGGCCGCGGTTCGCCGTCCCTGGCCAATGGGGGCGGCGGGAAGCCGCGGCCAGCACATTGCTCGCCCGCGCCGCTTCCCGCCGCCCCCATTGGCCCGGGACGGTGAACCGCGGCCAGTGGGGGCCGCGATCGGCCGAACCTGCCGCGTCAG
>NW_020664534.1:2683462-2782746 GCF_002925995.2 Terrapene triunguis | reverse complement strand
GGAAGCCGCGGCCAGCACATTGCTCGCCCGCGCCGCTTCCCGCCGCCTCCATTGGCCCGGGACGGTGAACCGCGGCCAGTGGGGGCCGCGATCGGCCGAACCTGCCGCGTCAGCAGGTAAATAAAACTGGCCCGGCCCGCCAGGTTGCTTACCCTGGCGAGCCGCGTGCCAAACGTTGCCGACCCCTGATTTATATGGTTGCTAGGGTTTTAAATACAATCAGAATAGGGAAGAGTATTCTTACAATGATTTCTCTCTCTACAAGCACAGATCCAAAATGTGAACATTTCAGGGACAATCAGATGGCATGATGAGAGAGAATGTATAAGCATTTCATGAAAAACATGCCAGAAATAATTGTGTTATCATTTTACTTATTTTATGGGGTGTTCAAACCAACTGGCACAAAATAAAATATAATGATTGAATCAATGAGGAGTTAGAGTTATAGAGATGATAATGCCATAGCTTAAGTTTCTGTGATTAGCGCTCTTCTCCCAAAGGAGAAGTTGTTCAGGAATACACCTCTACCCCGATATAACACGAATTCTGATATAACGTGGTAAAGCAGTGCTTCGGGGGGACGGGGCTGCACACTCTGGCAGATCAAAGCAAGTTCGACATAACGCGGTTTCACCTATAACGCGGTAAGATTTTTTGGCTCCCGAGGGCAGCGTTATATCGAGGTAGAGGTGTATGGGATCGCTCATCTAATATAAGCTTCACATATATACGTTGAGACAATATGAAAGATGATTTTTGGTTGTGGAGGTATATATGTACATAAGTATAAAGGAGCTTTTAGATGTATAACCTTATTTGCAATTACTAAGCGAGAAGAAAAATTTAAGATATGTAGGTGGCTTAACCTAAATTAAAACCTAATCAGAATCCTTGAGAGAAACTTAACCAGGCTGTCTTGAGTAATTCAAAAGCAGTGCACGCACTCTACAGCAGTGTTGTTGCTAAGAAACTGTAATGTTTCAACTTGAAAAATATTTGAAAACAGCTTTAACTAAACTGGAGGCTAGACTCAGGAAAGCTAGCCCTGGTGTATATTAACCATACCTCCCCACACTAGCTAAGCCCTCTGCATCCACCTGATGAAAGATTCATACCAGAAGAGAATAGATGGTTCGCTCCTCTTTCAGCACTTTTGTAGTGAGCTTTAAACAACTTTAACTTCCACTAGAGCTCTTCACTGTGCGATCTGCTGAGGGAAACTGTTGAATTGACATAATCCCAGGCTGCCTTAGTATCACCCTTTTTTGGAGTCCTTTTCAGTTATGTTGAAGGAAAGCAGGAGGAGCTTGACTGGCTTTGCCTGCACTTAGGAGAGATCCTGCAAAGGATGACATTCCTTTCCCACACAGCCATCCATGGAAACCTAGGAGAGGGGGAAAACAGGAAAAGCTGAGAAACCAATAACCAGCTACTGAGAACACCCCGGGCAAGCGGGGTGAGGTGGCGAATGGGGATGGGCCGGCCGATGGGGGGAGGAGGAGGAGCCCCCCTACCAAAACCTCCCCCTCCTGCCCGCTGGCGGGCCCTGCCGATCAGCGCCTCCCACTCCCTCTCAGCGCCTACCGCCTGCCACGGATCAGGAGGTGCTGAGGCGGGAGGGGAGAGGAGGGCAGAACTGGATGGGGAAGAGGCGGGGTGAGGGCAGGGTGGGAGTGGGGCCTTGGCGGAAGGGGTGGGGTGGGGTCAGGGCCTGGGCAGAGCCAGGGGTAAGCATCCCCCAGCAGATTAGAAACTCGGCGCCTATGTCCCGGACCCGCACCCTCCTAGGGACGGCCCTGGTCCCAGGAGACAGTCGGGGTGACAGCCATGAGGGTGAAACTCACTCCAGTAGCCATTTTGTTTTCCAAAGTCTCTTTCTTTAAGGGCCCCAGAACGGAGTAAGGGGTGGAATAGCCCATCCCCTCGTTATTTTTTCCACCAGTTAGACCTAATTTCTGACACACCAATTTTGGTGCATTGGTTTCCAGTTCCACACTTTCCTTGTTTACCAAGCATGATTTTAACACAGTCCTTGAGTTATATCAGGAGGCCTTTTTGTTTGGACATATTTAGTCTTTTTGTCTCTATTTTTTTGCACTTTTTCCCAATAACATTTGTCTTTATTAGTTATTGTGACATTTTAGGAACTTTCACTTTTCACAGTTGAGCTCACAATTAGGGTAAATTTGTAAGTTCCAATTATTACAACAGGCCATGCTTAATGTACTGTTCAAAATATCCAAATATTTCTCATATCTGTGGATATTCTTTAATTGAGAAAGACAATAAATATGTCGTCTTGTATGCTACATCCAGGGGTTACTAATATCTTTTGCTCTGAGCTTAGTTAAGGTTTTCACCCTTCTGCTTACAGTCCTAACCAAGTCAAGTTCCAAAAAGCCCAAAGTGTTACCCGGGGTTCTTTCAACCCAAATCACTTGGTAACTTTTACTCTGTGCGAGGTGGTGTCAGGAAATAAATCAGGGGATACCCGGCCGTCCGACCAATAGATGGCTGGCACAAACAGGACAACGCAAGAGTGCTTTCACTTAAAAGCTAAACTTTACTTGGTCTCAAGCACTTACACACATCTGCAACAAGATTAGTAAAACACCCTCAACCCTTGATAATTACCGAAGCTGAGTGTGGCTCTCGAGTGGCGCAGTGGCAGCCTGTCTGCCCAGTGGGGAACACAAGATGCATCCAGAGGGAGAGACCAGTCCTGAAGAGTCCCCCCATCTCAAGCTTTTTCCCCTTATTTATACATTAGTAATACAATGACATGTCCCTTAAAGAAAACTTGTCAAGCAAGCAGTTCCACTGGGCAAGCAAGAGGCTCCTTTTGATTATTGATTAACCAGGTGTGGGTCTTTCCAGAGCCTGCAGCCTTGAGACCCCAATAGACATTCCTGGGGGTACATCCTGCTCTTTTCAAATGCATGTATCAGCAACTTTAACACAATTTTTATCAGGAAGGACGCGGGGTCAAGCTGCCCTTTCTGAGGCACCCAAAACCCCCTCCCGTCCTGCCTTGGTCAAGCTGAGACTGCTGAATGGCCAATTTACAGCTTGCTGACTAGGCTGTCTTTAATAATAAGCCATAGTGGTTTTAGGCACTTTACTGGTTTGCCAAAGTCTTCCCGTACAAAAGAATGGAGGGAATGGTGAACTTGTTGAGTATGTAGCTTGTTGAGCTGTTTTTCCAGACATAACCTTGGAAGGCACTGTTGATTCATGTGCCAAATACGGAGCCAATAATTAGTATAAAGGCATTGGCTTTGGTCGAAATAATAATACATTCCCCTACCTCTGCCCTGAGTAAAGCAAGTCGGGTGTAATTTGAGAGGCTGAACATTTCCTTAAAAACGTGTTTGACACAACATCTAACTCACTAGTATTCTTCCAGCCCCATATTTTTGCACCATGTAGTATTTGGGCACAGACTTTAGCCTTGAGAACTCTAAGATTGCCCCCATGGACACGAGTGAAGTGCAGCACTGCTTGTATAGAACTTAGGGCTTTCTTCTTTATCTCCTCTATAGTCTGTCCCATTGGCCATTATATGTAAAACAAACACCCAAATGGGGTTAAAACCCAAATGGGGGTAAAACCTGGACTATTCAATCATCCATTTATGCAACCTTGGTCTACGGCCGAAGACAAATACTTTAGTTTTCTGATAGTCTAAATACATGTTGTTTACCTCCACTCCCCCATCCCCACCCTCTGGAAAAGGATAATGTGACTAAAAGTAAATATCTTGATATTTGTCATTCAATTGAAAAATCAGCATCCTCTTTGAAAACTGCCCCTCCAGTGTAAATCACACATTAAACATACTTGTTCCAGCGTACTCCTGGCAAAAGCCTTTTCAGCTCATTAAAATCAGCTGCAGTGCTTTTGCTCTCCAAAACAAAGAAACTGTTATCCAAGTTCACTAATGTAGCATTCTCTTCCTCTTGCCAATCCCCACTGTAATCCCACTAATTTATACTGCCCACCCAACCTTAATGCCTCCTAAAACTTGCAAAACTATATGCAAAGGTCAAAATGGCGCATTATTAAAGTTTAAAAAAAAAATCTCCTTGTAATTAGTTATTTTGACCCATGGATATATATTCGCAAATTTATAGGGGAACAACACTGAGGTTTGACATTTTGATCCAGTCTTAAAGGCCAGTCTCCATTTTTGTATCCGTGTACACCCATGATTTGTAATATTAAATTGATATTGTTTCAAAATATTGTTGTTCACTTGAAAAAAAATACTATATGTTCCTGTGAGATTTCAAAAAAAGAAAATAGCACTTAAAAATACCTGTTAGCTCAGACCACGTTTTTATAAAACAAGAATTTCATTGACCCAACAAAAACTTGGGTTGTATTTTTACAGAAACTCTGTTACTATCCTATGAGCAGCAAAAATTTGATTGCTCAGTGGTCGTGGGGGGTTTTAAATCTCAGAAAGCAGGCATTGAGGATTAAAGATGTTCAATAATGCCATTAGATGTGATGGCTCTAATTCTCCACCCGCTTGTACACTGTAGTCATTCATTGACACCTGTGTAAAGTGAATGTGAGGATCACAACTTCGGCATTCAGCACGCACTTTGCACGGGTGTAAATGACTACACAAGGCCGTGGAGAATCAGGCCCAACATGTCAAGCTGTTCTCAGGTGCAGATGCACACCTTCCACAAAACCAACCAGAACAGTTATAAATAACATTACTGAGCTCTCTGAATGTTGACGTAGGAAGAGAGAGTTGGGTCACATAGATGCCCTGTTCAAATGAGAAAATGAGAGAAAATATATTAATTGTAAGCTCATGGCTTGTACTTTTTTTTTTTTTTTTTTTTTTGCAGACCAAATGTCATCAGTATTGGCCTGATCCACCAGATATAATGGAGTATGGCAACTTTCGTGTCAAATGTCAATCTGAAGATTGTACTATTGCCTATGTTTTTAGAGAAATGGTGATTACAAATATTGAGGTGAGTGCTTTTCTGTAGTGTGGCCTTTAGCTTTTGGGGGCAGGGGGTGGTTTTGTTTTGGTTTTGCTGTAGTGAGAAATATAACTAAGTACTGTCAACTTCTATATATATTATAGGTATTACATGAACCAGTGCATTTTGATTTAATTTTCTTTAGGGATGCCCCAAAACCATGCAATTCGGAAGATCCTTCTAGTGAGTTACTTTTTTAGCCTTTTTTTTTATTAAAGTAACGAATTATAAGGCCTTATTCTATTATTATGTTATTTTTATTTATACAATGTTATACTCATTCATGCTGCTTTAGAGCCCCCGACTCTAAACAAACATTTAGGGCTAAAATATAGATTTTTTTTTCTTCATAATATTTTTGCTCATTCAAAAGCAGAGGCTGGGACAATTTTTCAATGCCACACACCCATAGGGCAATTAGAAGGAAAAGGTGAATCCTTGTAATGTAGTTTTAAGGGAGCTTACAGAATCGTGTGAATCTTCTTCCATTAGTTTTGTTAAACTGAAAAGGCAGCTTCATAAAGTGCACAGTTGGAACACTTGCAATTTATGCAAGGTTTTTGTACCCTTCAGCTGCTGCTATTTTGTTGTAATGAAAGGAGAGAAAAGAGAGGAAGAGTCAAATGTATGAAACACTTTTACAGACTTATTGGTACTGCAAAGTTCATATTCGGATCACATCCAAGCTTCTTGAAAGTCTGAGTTTGTTTATACAGAGGGGCTTGGTTCCTGTCCACCTCTAATTTTAAGCTGCCCTACATTTTTCTCTCTGACATCTTTACATCCTCTCTCAAAGTTCTAACTACAAAATATCTATTATCTTCTGAAATGGGGAAGCATTTATGTCATTGTAAAATATTCCATAGGAATCTACCACATACTGACCAGTTTTTAAATTAAAGTTCAAGTATCAGAAATCATACCTTGAAAGTTAAAATAAAAAAATCTTAAATCTCTAGCCCCTCAAGCTACATATCTGACAACTTCTCCCCAAAGTAACTACACTACTCCAATTGCGTTGCAGAGTGTAGAATTTACTGTGTTCCTCCTGCCCCCTCCTTATTGCTTTGAAAAAGTGTTGGAGGCACAGGCACACACCATATTTGCTTCTCTGTGAGAGTAGTTTGCTGTTTTCCTGCCTTCGTGCGCACACATTCACATAGCTCAGTTACCTCTGACTACCAGTGGTATGTATTGCACCCATGTAAACTTTTGGAAAAACCCAAAGCCAGATAAGTAATACAAGCAATTTGTGAGAGTTTAAATGGAGTAACAGGCTACTGCAACCAAAGTAGTGGTATTGGGCATGCAGGGATGAAATTTATTCTAAGGTAAAATAGGAAAATAGATTAAGCATAGTAGAATTTGGACTTATTGATAGGAAGGGAGACATGTAAATGTGGGCATTCTGAAAAGTGAATATTTATTGTGATAACGCATTAAAAATTTGAATCAAAATCTTAGGAGAGCACATCAGAAAAAGTCACAACTGTTTGAAAAGGAGAATGAAAAAGGGTAATGAAGATATTGAAGTTTGAGGAACACTGGGATATTTAACAAAGGAGCACATTGGTCCTTAGGAAAGAATAGAGCAAAATACAGAAAACTGAAGATGCTTGCAACAACAGAAGTAGTCTTGATGGACTAGTGTGCTCTTATTCTAGAGAGATCTTATGTAATGTGCTTGCTCATTGTACTTGATGTCTATGAGCTATTAAAAATGCAGCTCCTAGCACATTCAAGCCTTCATTTGTCATGAGTAATACGTTCATTATTTAAATCTAAAAAACCGCTCAAAGTGCTATTGAATTTTGTGTAGCGGTCCCCAGGTGCCTCAATAATGTGTCCCTTCAGCACTCACACATATGACTCAGCCTGGAATCTTTAATGAACACCTAAGATCACACCACAGACTCCCTGGCTTGTTTTAGAATGAGTCAAAGTTTCATCTAGCCTGAGTGCTATGATTCAAATGCACTCTAGCTTCTCCAGTTAATGAGAACAAAGCTGTTCTATCCATAACATATGTAATCACTGTTCCACCTCATCTCTTTGAGACAGTGATGGTGAACTGAACAATTCGGGGAACTGAGGTGGTTGTAGCCACAAAGTCCTTCTATAATTTCGGCTCATAATGTTTGATACCATGAAAAGATGCTTGTGTGACCCCGTCAGAAAAAACGTGGCGAACTTAAAATGTGACCTGAGTATGAACTCATGCAGTGATATCTGGAGTGTGAGAGCAATGTGAATGAATGAGAGCAGCATTCTTCTCATTTGAGTGTTAATGTTGAGCTTAATGATGAACATTGAAATGTCAGCATAGTTAACTATTTCACTATTACTAAAAATATGGACGAAAGAGGGTTGACCATATTATGAAGATTTTTCACGGTCTTCGTGAGTGGCATTTCATTTTGGCATGGTGATATATTAGAGCTTGGGGGAATATCACCGCTCATTTTTTCCAGTCTAACCACTGGAAAACAATCTAGTTTAAAAAGTTAAATGTAATATGGACCAAAGCCATGCTATAAAACTAGTGTTTTTCAAATTATGCCCCGTGCATATGTTGACAGCTGTTTGTATGCAAATAACACAGAATGAGTCAGTCACTGGAACGCATTTGCATGTGAAAATAATTGTGTTAAGAGGAGTGCTTTTGTATAATGAGAATCAACAGGAAGTTAAGAAACTGAAGTAGTTTCTAGTACATGGCTTCCCTTAGGTATAATTAAATGAAAAAGAGCCCTTTGTACAATAGAATTTCTCAACTAATTACATTTTCATCATACAGAATGAAGTGTTTCCACAGGCAGTATAAATATAATTCATTAATCATTTCTCTAACATATCCATATATACTATACATAACCTGTCCTGTTAAGAGGAATCATAGTTAGCAAATATGCCCATGTATGCTTGTGTTCTGACCAAATCTACAAATAGACATACATTATTTAACATTTCTCCTTTGTGTCAGTGTATAAGATGTATGATGACTATGAAGGGGAAAACAGATTTAGAACTGGTCACCAGTCATATTACCTTGTATTGTAATCCCACTAAATCTCTCAAGGTCACAAGGCTTGCACTGGGTCAGTATTTGGAGGGAAAACCTAGCGTGCTGCAGGTAGTGATAATTTTGCAGGTGGCACTGTTCCATCAGTGTCGGTACTAAACCAACATCCCAGTGCGGTGTTAGCAGATGCTGCTGCAGATACCGTCTTTTGGATGAAATGTAAGCAAAGGTCTATACTACTTAATCATTAAAGATTCTATGGCACTTTTTGCATGACGGAGGGGTGTTTAACCCCCGAGTCCAGACCAAATTTCAAATCTGGTAATTGTATTCTGCCTGTAAATTTCTTCTGCAATTTCAGCAGGTATTTCCTCCTTTCTAATCTAAACTATTGTGTAATATTGCTGTACATAGCTGTTGCCGTGTGTTACTTCAGAGATGGCTGCATTTCTTTGCTGGAATTACTGTTTCCAAAGTATAAATGGTAAAGCATTTTGAAATCTTTTGGGCTGAAAGGAGCTATATATAGTAAATATGCTCTTATTAAACACCTACATTTATTTTTAAACTTTGTTCTCCAAGAATCACTTATTTTATTGTTTTTTAATAAGAAAATATTCTGTTCGAAAATCTTGCAGTCTGTTGTACAGGATATGGAGCCTTGTGCTGCCTAGGTAAGTTTATTATGAAACAAATTGCATTTATCCAATGAACTTTAGTAAAGCTACTACAATACTGAGTGAGATATGGTGACTACAATACTGAATGAGATATGGTGACACTACAATTGCATTTCAGACAGAGGAAGAGCACACCATCACCCATCTCCAGTATGTTGCTTGGCCTGATCATGGTGTTCCTGATGACTCCAGGGACTTTTTGGAGTTTGTCACCTGTATGAGGCCAAAGAGAGTGGAGAATGAACCGGTCCTTGTTCATTGCAGGTACTTGAAATAAAAGTTCTGTTACATTGGATGGAGTCCTAGAGATTTAGTATTCCATCTGTCCTGTAGAAAGGAAGTGTCATTTTATACATTATTCAATAGTATGCACTCTGCAGGGCAGCAAATTCCTTGAGATAAATGTGAAATCGTAAGTCTATAAGCCTATTAGTCAGTGAGCACTTATCCAATGGAGACGAAAGTTATGGTATTGTATGTAAGGGGTTGGGTTTCTTTACTAGCCCGTTGTCTCCTTTATGATTAATCTTTCTGGTTACATTGTTCGATTATATGACCATCCAACACCAATAACTGTTGTTTAATGTAATAAGCAACTTAATGCTTTTTAATAGGGCTATCGATTAATCGCAGTTAACTCAAAAAACTAATCGCGATTAATCATAGTTTTGATCGCACTGTTAAACAATAGAATACCAATTGAAATTTATTAAATATTTTTGGATGTTTTTCTATATTTTCAAGTATATTGATTTTAATTACAACACAGAATACGAAGTGTACAGTACTCTTTATTAGTATTTTCGATTACAAATATTTGCTCTGTAAAAATGATAAACAAAAGAAATAGTAGTTTTCAGTTCACCTCATACAAGTACTGTAGTGCGATCTCTTTGTCGTGAAAGTGCAACTTACAATGTAGATATTTTTTGTTACATAACTGCACTCAAAAACGAAACAATGTAAACTTTAAAGCCTACAGATCCACTTAGACCTACTTCTTGTTCAGCCAATCACTAAGACAAAAAAGTTAGTTTACATTTATGGGAGATAATGCTGCCCACTTTTATTTACAATGTCACCTGAAAGTGAGAACAGGCATTTGCATGGCACTTTTGTAGCCGGCATTGCAAGGTATTTACATGCCAGATATGCTAACTATTTGTATGCGCCTTCATGCTTCAGCCACCATTCCAGAGGACATGCTTCCATGCTGATGACACTTGTTGGGAAAAAAACGTGTTTGTTAAACTTGCGACTGAACTCCTTGGGGGGAGAATTGTATGTCTCCTGCTCTGTTTTACACGCATTCTGCCACATATTTCATGTTATAGCCGTCTTGGATGATGATCTAGCACACGTTCGTTTTAAGAACACTTTCACTGCAGATTTGACAAAACGCAAAAAAGGTACCAATGTGAGACTTCTATAGAGAGCTACAGCACTCGACCCAAGGTTCAAAAATCTGAAGTGCCTTCCAAAATCTGAGAGGGACAAGGTATGGAGCATTCTTTCAGAAGTCTTAAAAGAGCAACACTGTGATACAGAAACTACAGAACCCGAAACACCAAAAAAGAAAACCTTCTGCTGGTGGCATCTGACTTACGATGATGAAATATGAAATGTTTGAAAAATGATGAAAATGAACATGCGTTGGATCGTTATCGAGCAGAACCCATCATCAGCATGGATCCATGTTCTCTGGAATGGTGGTTGAAGCATGAAGGGACATATGAATATTTAGCGCATCTGGCACGTAAATATCTTGGGGCCCCGGTGACAACAATGCCATGCAAACACCTATTCTCATTTTCAGGTGACATTGTAAACAAGCCAGCAGCATTATTTCCTGGAAATGTAAACAGACTTGTTTGTCTGAGCAATTGGCTGAACAAGAAGTAGGACTGTGTGGACTTGCAGGCTCTAAAATTTTACATTGTTTTATTTTTGAATGCAGTTATTTTTGTACATAATTCTACATCTGTAAGTTCAACTTTCATGATACGATACTTGTGTTGGGTGAATTGAAAAATACTATTTTTTTTTTACAGTGCAAATATATGTAATCAAAAATAAATATAAAGTGAGCACTGTACACTTTGTAGTCTGTGTTGTAACTGAAATCAATATATTTGAAAATGTAGAAAGCATCCAAAAATATTTAAATAAATGGTATACCATTATTAACAATGCGATTAATCACGATTAATTTTTAATCGCTTGACAGCCCTACTTTTTAATAGTTATATAATGAATTTAACCTCAAAATCCTTTTTGTGTACCCCTAAAAAAAACAATCCGTCAGTTCTTCTTTTCACTTTTCAGTCTTAAGGTTGATTTTAAATAAAATCTAAAAAACAATATATCATTTTTTAAAATCATAACAATTTTAAAGTCATTTACTTAAACTTATGGTTTTATTTTTTCTAGAATTTTCTTTTTATTTATGTAAAAATGCTGTTTTCTTGCAGTTGTATAAAGAAAATGTTGCTTATGTTGTCCTAAAAATATACATTGTGTTCTATTCTTACTTTTAAACTGTGTTGCTTTTATTCCTAAAGGTATGTAGAGTGTTTTAATGTTAGTCTGTGATATGTATTTAGTGCATGGCAAAAGCCTATTAATTTTATGGGGGGATTCTGTTACATTTTGTAGTGCTGGAATAGGCCGCACTGGTGTATTGGTCACTATGGAAACAGCCATGTGCTTAATTGAAAGAAACCAACCTGTTTATCCACTGGATATTGTACGAAAAATGCGAGACCAGCGAGCTATGATGGTGCAAACATCAGTAAGTTAAGAAGAGGGAGTCCCTTATGCATTGTGCATGCTCTTTGTTTCATTATTAACATAGAGAAACATGGGTTCTTCATATCAAGTTGATTTAGTTGTTTGCATGATTTTCAATTATTTTTATATTGCATTAGCTGAAAACATAAATTAACCTTATCAGAAAGGACAGTCCTGCTTGTGAGTTGTGTACTTCAATTATTTGTAAATGTTTAAACTTATTTCCTGTCTTGCCTTTTAAAGACACATCCATTTTTGTAACTAGCAAGTAGTAAACTAGAATGAGCTTTGAGTCAGATTTGTATACATCTCTTATACAGATATTATATACAAACATTTAAAATATAATTTAGTTTGTTAATTTCATCCTTAATAGAGAACCTTTCATAAACTAAAAAGAAAAGGAAGATTTTCAGGTGTGGTTTAACAAGAAAAGTGACTCTGTGGTGGGTGTCTGCAGCGCGTCAGGTGAAGACACTGTATGCCGACGGGAGAGAGCTCTCCCATCAGCATAATAAAACCACTTCCACGAGAGGCAGTAGCTATGTCGGCGGGAGAAGTTCTGTCCACACTGGTGCTTATGCCGGAGTAACTTATGTCACTCGGGGTTGTTTATTCACACCCCTGAGCGACATAACTTATGCCAATGTAACCTGTAGTGTAGACATAGCCTAAGCCTTGTCTTTAGGGAGAAATCAGATGGGACAGCAGAGGTTTAAAAAAAAAAAAAAAAAAAAAACCTCACCACCACTCCAGAGTCAAGGGCAGGAATCAGAAGGAGGCCTAGGTTGGGGGAAGAGGGGAAAGAGTAAGCAGCAGAGAGTTTTGAAAATCAAGAAGCAGTTTTGAATGGGCTTTAGAAATGAATAGGTTGCCACTGAAAATATTAGGAGTGGAGGAGCATAGGTCACACTTTCTTGAACAAGGGAGTAGATTAATTATTGGTGACAAGATCTGGATGTCAGGTGGAATGAGAACAATGTGCTTGTTTCCGAGGCAGTAAGTGTCTTGAACTAAAGTGGAGTAAAGGGATTTAAACCCACAAATGTGACAGTTGAATTTGGCACTTTGTATCTATTGAAACTTCAGAAGGAATGACATAGAAAATGCCTCACAGTTCTCATTCAAGCAAAGGAAAGAGGAAGCTAACTGAGGAAGAGGTGTAAACTCTACTTAGTAATGAGTTAATTACCTTAAGAGCAGGCTGTGTGATTCACCAGAGTAATTATTCTATTGGATCCAAAAAACTGTGTTAAAAGAATGTGAAGATTACAAAAGCAAGCCTTCAAAAATTAGGAATTGCCAGGATTAAGTTTCCCTTTGCAACCTTAATCCTGCTCCTTTGGGCATATTCATTATGATAGTCTTTAATTACATGATTACATACTATTTTTTTCCATGGGATACCTGCCTCATGCAGTGAACACTTACTTTTATCCTTCTCATTCCGTGCGTGGTCCCAAGCCTTACTAATGGCACACCACCCAAGCGCTGCTTTGAATACAAAATTATTAATTTCCTTGTGTGCATTTTTGTGGCACTCACCTGAGTGTTTCAGAAGCAGTAATGTATTTATTTTCACAACACCTTTGTGAGATTAGATGCTGATATTAATCCCATTTGACAGATCGGGAACTAAAGCACAAAGAGATGAAAAGCCAGAATTATTGTGTTCATTAATTTTAAGTACCTGTTTAAAAAAAAAAGTCACAAGTGCTTTCTCTCTCCTAAGGATTAAATAAAAGTTTTATTTGTCCTTTCCTGAGGTAGGAAGGACATGCTCAAAATATTTCAAGTCAGTAAATCAGGTTTCCCAAATTGGGTCTTCAGCCTGGAGTCCTTCAAGGTCTAGCCCCAGTGCAAGAAATTTGGGGCAAGATATGTAAAAGGATCTAAGTGTGTAACTGCCACTTTAGGTGCCTGGATCCCAGAATCAGGCCCCATTGGGGATCACAAAACCCTCACTCAGTTGCTACTAAACCCTATAGGTGCCTGAAATTGCTGATGCCTAAATTTTTGCAGTGAAAGTTCCTTAAGTCCATATGTCCCTGCCTCTGCGCATGCACACTGCAGCACATCCAGAGAGATGCACAAATCAGGGGAAGGCAGGAGTTCTTCCACCTAACGCCTGCAGGGCCCAATCTAGTAAGTGTACTTAAAGGTTGCCTGCCGAATGGGGCACCCATAGGCAATCTCACACAAAAGGAGACAGTTGGGGGGAGAGGAGGAGGAGGATCTCTGTTGTAACTTTTAGCCCAGTGGCTAAAATACTCACCTGGGATGTGGGAGACCCTGGTTCAAGTCCCCCCTCTACCTGAGGGAGACAAGGGATTTGAACTAGTATCTGCCACCTCCCTGGTGAATATCCTAACAATTGGGCTCCAGGATATTTTATTGTGTCTTCTTCAATCTCTCTGGTTGAAGCTGTTCTACTGTGATCATTTAAAAAGTCATTGGGACGGGGGAGAGAGAGAGAGAGAGAGAACAAACATGAGAATGATTCTGCAGTCTGCTGGTTAGAGTACTCACCTTGGAGTTTGGGAGACTCAAGATCCAGTCTCCCTGCTTCAATGACTTTAACTGTATCCACGGTGGAATGGTTTCAAGAGGAGAAACTGAGGGAGCCCCACATCCGAATATTTTCAAAGCACTTTGAATTTGTATAGCACTCTGTGTTCAAAGCAGATATGTTCAAGTAGATTGTGAAGCAAAAGAGAATTACAGTTTGGCTACAGCAGACTGGTCACAAAAAGAGGGAACGTATAGGTGAAAATATTCAGAAATGAGTAGCTTTCTTGAGATAATGATTATTTAATTGATTGCGTTAAGACTTTAGGGAGAGATTTAGCAAGTAGGATTGTTAGGCTGCTTCATAACAGGGAATTGTTAGCTGGATGACAGGCCAGTGGATTTCCTCTAGTCCTACTCTACTATATAACCTCTGAAGAAGAAAAAGTTGTTATGCTGACTCAGCCTATTAAAAACTTGAGGTTGCATGGTGATAAACGTAGAAGGGGTAGCAATACATTAAAGAAGATGAAGAAGTCTTAAAATCAGGTTTGATAATGACTGCTATGCCTACCTTCACAATTTTTTTAAAAAAGCTAACCTTGGGAGTGTTTCAGTGGAGGACATGAGAACGCCGTTGAGTGAGCAATCAGAACGCAAGCAATGGCAATTAGAATGGCAAGGAAAACAAGTAGTCACTGTCTGCATCATAGGAATCAATGATGAACATCCAATCTTATTTCTAAATAAGTTGCTTACACAATGGAGTTAACAGAAATAATAAATCAGGGAGTTAAATATCACAGTTGGCTTGTGCAGGCAGCGGTGAAATATGCAAATGACTAACAATGAAGGAAAAGTCAAAGTAATTAACAAATATAAACAGAACAACAAACATCACAGTCATAAGAACAAATTGATATTTGAGATGGGAGTAGTTGACTAGAGAGTTGGGGTGGGAGGGGTTGACATGAAAATTGAGCTGCAAAAAGTTAACTTACATCCCCAAGATTTCCTGTAAATTTTAGCCAATTTAGTAAAGCGCAGGAAAAAAGTTACTCATCAGGTAATGCACAATGACAACATATTGAAAACTGAGGCCTAAATGCAACTTCAGGATCTTCACTCCTCAGGCTGGATGGGGCTGGGAGCAATGCTAAACCTTGAAGTTTTTTTGTGGGGGGAAGGATTAATATAAGCTACTGCCAAACACCCCATTGCAATCAACCTGAGAATGTAGGGCAGATGGCTAAAAAAAAGATTGGGAATGTGGCTCAAAATGAAGGAGTTAATGCATACTCTCACTTCTGGGACCTAAAATCCTCTGGGTCTATTACACTTGAGTTGGTGGGGAGAGTTCATATTTTGGATACTTGAAGCCCCTTCTGAGAAAGCAAAAATATGTGTAACTTGGTCTCACTTTCTAGTGCTGCTATAAATCTCTCTTGAATTTTTATTGTGATCCCATATTCTCAGGCTTTTATATTAGCCATAAATATTTGCTTCAGGCTAAGTATTGTTTTGAAACTTATATGGCTCCAATTGTCAACAACATTCCCAGTTCAGAAAGGGACTCAAATATTTTTAATGAATGTCTGGTACAGAGAACAAGGTTATGGAAAAAATATAAATTTGTTGAATGGTCTACTTCTTAGATGCTCTTTAAGAGGAAAAATATTCTAATCTCATTTGTAAAGTACTTCATTATAAAAATATTCCAAAGTGCTGTAAGATTATAAATGAGCTCAAAATGTTGGGGGTGATGAGGTAAAAGGAGGGTGACTGTCATAGTTCAGAGTTCTCTCCAAAAGTTTGTACCCTGCCTGTACAAAACTGAACTAAATCAATTTCAACTTGTGCAGCAGTGTTGATCTAGTTTGGAAGATAAAATCCTTTGTTTAAGCATTTTAAATGAAAGACATGAAGTACAGCACCGCCTTCCATTTGTTAAATTAAGAGACTGTTTAATGCATTTCCTTTATTGTAGTTTGCATGCTTTGAGGACTCAAGTAATGTGTATATTAAAGGGATGGATAAATTGCTATCTTTTAAATGATCAATTAACATCAGTACAAATTACACCATAGATAAAATATATGAAAGAAAGTAATTGAAACAAATTAGCTTCTATTTAAGTAGCCATGTGGGCTAAGGAATCAGATGCATAAATTTAGACTTTCCTTCTGGCTAAACCTTGCCTCTTGGATGTTTGTACATTGCACCCATTAAAGTTACCGGGAGACTCATGCTTGCATCTGAGGTCAAAATTTGCACGATACAACATTTGGCGTTTACTGGAGTGTAAATTCTGCAAATATCTCCACTGAGTGGGGCTGTAATATTTTTATTTTTTCTATCTGTCTTTGTATCTGTCCTCTTCTTCTGCCCATGTTTTAGTGCCACAGGTGGCAGTAAAGCTGAAGGTAGTTTACAGTGTTTAGTTAGTATTCATTACTACACTATAATCAATAGCTTAAAACTGATGTGACTGACCATTAATAGTTTTACTCATCTTTTTTTCGTTACACAGAGTCAGTACAAGTTCGTGTGTGAAGCTATTCTTCGTGTTTACAAAGAAGGATTAGTTCGACCACTGGATTCCAGTTAGTAGAGCTGTGAAAGGATTAATTTCATCTTCTAAAAACACCGGTTGTCATAAAGCCAGGATCTCATTTCTGTAGGTGACTAGAGAATTCATCAAAAGCCCATGGGAAGTCAGATGAGCACATTTGAGCAGTGGCACTTTAAATTTCCGTAGACAATTACTAAGTCATGTACAGTATATAGAAGACATGTATATATGTATATGTGAGCAGTTGTGTATAATATGCATTATATACATACTGAAAAGAAATAATCAAGGAAACTTTAGTACGTAACCTGCATCTTTTACTGCTGTAAAAACAAGTTTTCCTCTAGAATTTACTTTAACCCTGGTGTTTACCATTCTAAAATACAAAAGGAAAACCAGCAGTATTAATAAAAAAGTGCCCCAGTTAATGAGGTATTGAGTGTCTTCATCTCCTACTGAAGTCCATGGGAGTTAAATGCTAAACACCTTGCAAGATTGGGACCAAAATATTGATATACAAAGTAGAGTTGGTCATATTATTTGGTTCCTGGAGGTTTATCAAACATTTTACATAAATAGAATGCCAAGGGCTAAACCCTAAACATGTCCATTAAGAGCCGGAGTAATTAAAGAATTAACTCCCATCAACCTGATTGCAAATATGCTGGTTATACTAATAAACTTTTGATAAATCAAATATAGCATACCTGACACCCAAACTAATGCTGCTTTGCAGGTTTTATTGAGATCTTCCACAGCTTGAATTTTCCATTTTCTTGACCTTTCAATAGTTTACCTATTTCCTGTAGCCTCTTCCGCTCTACTCCTTTGCACCCTAAATATGGTACTTACTTAATTTCACTATGTTTTCTTGTGGTTTTTCTCTTTATAGACTGAAAACATTTAAACTAAAACTTAGTCTGATTTATCTTTGTTTCCCAGTGTATTTATTAGTTCTCACATGCAAGAGTGGACTAATATTGCACCCCAACTGCTAAATGGCTTACTATACATGCAAACTGGCCCGATCCAGTGTCGGAAAAAATGTACTACTGAACCTATTAAACATGTTGCTGCTAACTCAAGGTGTAAAACTTGCAAGGACACAGAGGCTACTAGTGTTCAGATGATAAAACATTGGCTTCATTGCCATTCAATAGAAATCTTATTCTAATTCAGTGGAATGCAGTAGTGTGAGGTGCCTCTTTCATGCTTCTTTCCTTTGTATAAATGAAATTAAGTTCATATGAAGACTTCTACGTAAAGAGAGAGAATTTGTGCATTGCTAAATAATTCACCCTAAGGTACAATGGTCTCAGTTTCATTTCAAAGGGGAGAATTGGACTTTCTGAACAATATAACCACAATTGTATGACATTAATTTATTCTGAATACGCTTTTTGATTGTCCTAGATAATTCTGCATTTGTGAATAGTATGTTAATTTTTTTTTAAATGTTCTATGAGATTGTATATAATTCTGTTATTTAAACATTCGTTCTAAATAAGGAAAGTTGTCTAAAATTTATATTGGCATATAAGCCAGATGTTTATATGTGTGTAAAAAAAAAATCTAATTTTCTCCTAATATATATATATATACACACATGCATTTTAGAACTATAATTTGTATTATGAGTGCTGTCATTTGTATTTGACAACAGATTATTTTATAGAAACTACTACACCTGGAGATGCTGCAATCTTTAATGACATCCAAGAGACTTTTTTTCAGAAGAAGATGGTTTGAAAGCAGGTGTAGTTCATTCTAGATCACTCACTCTTCTGGTGTGCAGATTGGTCCCTTCTTGGAGATTACATCATTAGTTGTAGTTGGTGGGGGAGAGTTTTTTGGTACTTTTCTTTAGTCAAGACGTTCATGCTAGTCAGAACAAATGGGGTTATATGGCAGCCTAACTAATGTGTATCAGTTGAAGAGTGAGTAGTTTTTCATATTCTTTCAAATATGCTATTCAAGATTTAGCTTGAATTGGTGCTTGTCATATATTGAACCACTATTATCTGGTGGATTGGGCATGGACTAGAATTCAAGAGAGTGGTTCTAGCCCAGATTCTGATACTATTTTGCTTTGACTGTGGCAAGTCATTTAACCTCTCTGTGCCTCGGTTACCCCATATATAAAATGGGGCTGCTCGTGCTTATTACCTTTATAAAGCATTTTGGAAAAAACACATGAAAAAGTACTATGTATGTGCAAATTATCTGTTGCTGTTATCCTTATAATAGAAAACTTTTAGGTGTTAAAAATTGTTGCTGCTGCTAGACTGGAAATTTGGCAACTGCAGAAGGCTCAAAGCACTAAAGGAGCCATATCTCCCATCTGATTCACTGTCAGGAGGTTTCCTTTTATTATGTCTTTAGTCCCCTTTGCATCCAGTCAGCACTTTCAGAAGTAGCACTGCCTCCTCCCCCACTCCCACCCTGCAGGTCCTTGAGAAGAAGTGCTGCTTACAGTTCATCTTACGGGCAATTGATAGTGTGACTGGAGCCAAAAAAGAAGTGGAGCAAAGAGTCTAAGAGAACAGCATGAGAACACTTACAGACTCCCTTGTGGTATACATTTGATTTCTTAAAATATTTTATTATTTTTAACCTACTTGTGTTCCAGGAAGTTAATGTATTTTTGCCACTAGTCATGCTCCTCTTTATTGTGTCAACCATATAATGTACTTACCAAAATGCAATAAGTTTCTTCCAGTACATAACTCCAGTATCTTCCAGCAGTGCTGTACAGCTTTGCCTTATACGTTAATGTCCATGTAATGTTAAGAATGTAATCAGATTTTGCTATATAAAGCTTTTCCTTTTTGGTCTGGATATCTCTAGAGAAAAGAATGGATTTTTATTTTGAATTTCTTCAATTAATACTTGGATTCTCAGAGAACATATAAGGCACTGATACCTGCTGTAGCATTAACTTGAAATAGCCATTTAAAAAGACAATTTGATAATATCTGTAATTAGTCTATACTTTTTAAGATCAAAAGAGCAAATCTTAATTTGAAAATTGACCAGTCTACTACTATTTCACAGTCTCGCTGGGTTTTGCACATGTACAGTAAGCCTTTTTTTTTTTTTTTTTAAGTGCCCAACATGGGCCTTCAGGGAATGAATGCCTTCCTTTTATCGAATAATGTGTGGTGATTTTGCACTGGATTATAAACCTTAAAATTTGATCTTGCAACAGAAGCATAATAAATGAAAAGTCTTTTCAACTCTGATGTTTTTGTCACAATTGAATAAATTTTAGCAAGATGTGTGGGTAATTATATATGCATATAATAGTTACTTGATTATTAGTATGAGTTAGGCTCATACTCACTAAAATACTTATCTGCCAGGGTGGAGTAGACAAGTAAAAGGAGATGCTATGAAGTCAAGAGTCCATATAAACCAACACAAGCATGCTTACCTCATTTTTTCTTGTTAGTATGCAGTCAATTAATTAAAATAGTATAGTACTCAAAATTCATAGCTTGGAAAAAATAGGTCTTATGTATTCTTGTCCACTGGAAAAAGTACTAATATTTATTCTTCTGAAGTAAGAAAGGTAAACTTTAAACCAAAGTAGCTTTATATTTGCTACTAAAACAAACCAAAATGCCTGTTACAAGTGTCTCCAGAATTTTGTCAAAGGAGCACTACAGAGCCCTGCATGTGATGTTCCATAGCTGTAGTAAGAGTGGCAGATTTTACAAATAAAAATGGTGCCATAAACCCAAGTATGCCTTTAGTATATTATGTCTAATCCAGTTAAAATACAACCAAAAAGAAAAGCTAGCTAAGATTACATACTTGTGGTATAGTACTAGTTACGGAGACCATAAATATACCATATTGCACTTGTGGGATTGTGCCAAAATATCCCCACAAATTCTTCAATTTTGTTTGCAGTAGCCTTGCCATTAGAGCTTTGTACTCAATTATGTGTAATTAAAATGTACCTTAATTGTTCAGCAATATATTTGATCGTACATCTGATTTCTCTTACCATGCATCTAATTTTTTGCTTTCTATGAAATATTCAGTACATTGTTTTGAAAGAACAGAAGCGCTGAAACAGTACTGAACGGTATGTTTGTTTTATTCCAAATGTAATAATTTAATAATTAACCAACAAGAAAAAATGGTATTCCTAGTAGGTGGTGTCCTTATGTGCCAAAACAAAAATTTTAAAATAAAACAGGTGTCCAATAACTAAAAACCCTGCCTTAAAGGCCTGCTGGGTTCACACTTGATCAACTTGAAAATAATCAAAATAGTGCAACTAAAATATTAATATGATCCTCCTCAAACTTTCTTAACGATGGTGTTATTCTGAAATGTCCTTAAAGAAAGCATTTAGAGGTAAATTGATTTTATTCATTCACATAAAGACTTTCTAGAAATAATGTGCAATAGGAAATGTTTATATTTCCATTGTTAACCCTACAATTATTCTAATTGTTTAAAAGCTTGTATTAATTGAAACTATATAGAAGCTAAAGTTGTTTCAGGAAACACTTTTGTTCAAAAGGAATTGAAAGCCAAGTGAATCATTAATTCATTATTTAAAACATAATGTTTTGATTAAACGTGTTCTCTTGCATGTAGGATCTGACACCGATAGTGTTAAACCATCTCAGGTGACTCAGTTCTAACAATAGCATTATATCAATGGACTAAGCATGATAATTTTATGTTATATGGTTGGTTTCAACATTCAACATATTTCTTTTTCCAATCATGCAGTTGCACAGTACAGTAGACGTCCATATAAGAACGGTTATACTAGATCAGACCAATGGTCCAGCTAGCCCAGAATCCTGTCTTCTGACAGCCAGATGCTTCATAAGGAGTGAACAGAACAGGGCAATTATTGAATGATCCATCCAGTTTCATTCAGTCCCAGATTCTAGCAGTCAGAGGGTTAGGGACACCCAGAGCATGCAATCTCTGAATATCTTGGCTAATAGCCATTGAACTTCATGAACTTCTTTTTTGAACCCAGCTATTCTTTTGGCCTTCATAACATCCCCTGGCAACAAATTCCACAGATTAACTGTGACTTGTAGGAAGAAGTACCTCCTTATGTTTGTTTTAAACCTGCTGCCTGTTAATTTCATTGGGTGACCCCTGGTTCCTGTGTTATGTGAAGGGGTAAATAACATTTCCTTATTTACGTTCTCCACACCAGTCATGATTTTATAAATCTCTATCATATCCCTCCCCATTAGTTGTCTCTTTTCTAAGATGAACAGTTTGTCTTTTTAATCTCTTCTCATATGGAAGTTATTCCACCCCCTAATCAATTTTGTTGCATTTCTCTGTACTTTTTTCCAATTCTATATATCTTTTTTTAGATGGGGTGACCAGAACTGCACACATTATTCAAGATGTGGGCATACACTGGATTTATATAGTGGCATTATGATATTTTCTCTTTTACTATCTATCACTTTCCTAATGGTTCCTAACATTCTGTTAGCTTTTTTGACTGCTGCTGAACATTGAACAGATGTTTTCAGAGAACTGTCCATGACAACTCCAAGATCTCGTTCTGAATGGTAACAGCTAATTTAGAACCCTGATTTTTTATGTACAATTGGGATTATTTTCTCCAATGTGCATTACTTTGCATTTATCAGCATTGAATTTTGTCTGCCATTTTCTTACCCAGTCACCCAGTTTTGTGAGATCCCTTTGTAACTCTTCGCAGTCAGCTTTGGACTTCGACTATCTTGAGTAATTTAGTCTTGTCTGCAAAGTTTGTCACCTCATTGTTTACCCCCCCCCTTTTCCAGATTATTTATAAATATGTTGAACAGCACAGGTCCCAGTACAGATCCTTGTGGGACCCCTCTATTCATCTCTCCAATGTGAAAATTGACCATTTATTCTTAACGTTTGTTGCCTATCTTTTAATCAGTTACTGGTCCATGAGAGGACCTTCCGTCTAATCCTATGGTGTTGGACTTTGTCAAAGGCTTTCTGAAAATCCAATACACTATATCAACTGGATCACCCTTGTTCACATGCTTGTTGACCCCCTCAAAGAATTCTAATAGATTGGTGAAGCATGATTTCCCTTTATAAAAGCTGTGTTGACTCTCCACAGCATAGCACGTTCATCTATGTGTCTGATAATTCTGTTCTTTACTACAGTTTCAACCAATTTGCCTGGTACTGAAGTTAGGCTTACTGGCCTGTAATGGCTAGAATCACTTCTGGAGCCTTTTTTAAAAATCGGTGTTACATTAGCTATCTGCCCTGATACTGCAGTTAGTAATTCTGCAATTTCACATCTGAGTTCTTTCAGAACTCTTGGTTGAATTCCATCTTGTCCTGTTGAGTTATTCCTGTTTCATTTATTAATTTGTTCCAAAACCACCTCAATTGACACCTCAATCTGGGACAGTTCCTCAGATTTGTCTTCTTAAAAGAATGGCTCAAGTGTGGGAATCTCCCTAACATCCTCTGCAGTCAAAACTGATGCAAAAAATTAATTTAGGTTTTCTGCAATGGCCTTGTCTTCCTTGAGTGCTCCTTTAGCTCTTTGATCGTCCGATGGCCCCACTCATTGTTTGGCAGGCTTCTTACTTCTGATGTACTTTAAAAATGTACAATACATTATATCAACAATCAATGGATTTGCCATATTTCAGAGTTGTGAATTTTTTGCAATAAAATCTTTAGTTGATTGTGCAGTACACTGATGTGCTTTTAAGTTTTTCCTTACTGGAAATACTAGTTCAAGAAGTGCAAGGCAAGTATATATTATAATTATGCTTCATCCATTTTGCATAGCTGAACTTTCTGTAGCTAAGTAGCTTCTAAGCACGGATACTTTGTAGCAAAGTAATTTCTTAGCTTCTAAGCACAGATATTTTTTTAACTGAACAAACTTTCCTTAAATATTAAGAACACTTTGAACTCAAACTGCACGTGTGAACTGCTCTGTACTAAGATCAAGAAAAGGGGAGGGAGGGATGGGTAGAGTAGGAATTCAGTGAATTCCAGAAAATGGTAGCCATTAGTACTGCATCTGTCATTTATAATGTAGTAAAGGCTCCACTAAATATTTCCAAAGAGATACACAGTAAACTGTACTTTACGATGGCCTGCAAAAAAAAAAAAAAAATTGAACTTGTGCCCTTTTGTGTTTGCCTGGTTTTGCTTAAGACTTTTTGGAGGGGTCTCCGATTATATTTTTTACTCGCTGTTTCAGCTGAACTGAAGGAATGAAGGTTTTGAATCTTCCTTTATCCAAAATATTAATTAAATAGTTAAATAGGTGTTAACATAAGCAGCAAGAGTTTGACTAAAAGTCCTTTTCATTTTTCGGTTGCTCAGCTTTCACTGTCTTTATTCTTGTGATGTGAGCATTTCAGTAGTTCTCCAGTCATCATTGGTTCTGTCCACACTACAGACATTTTTTCAAGTTTCCCATTGTTGCTAAAGCCAATTCAGCTTTACCAGTGTTAGAAGCATTAGTACCCCTTGTACAGACAAATTAACAGTTGCCATCTTTGTTTTGAACACCAGATCATTTATATTTGCTGCAAGTAGAGTTAGATGGTGCTTATGTCTGCCTACGTTAGAACTCTTAGCATTTGCTTTAGTTCTGCTGGTATCAGCAAAGTGGGAATTATTTGAAAAAGCAGGGGAGAATTCTTTTTAGGGCAGTCAAGACCTGAATTTCTAACTTAATAAATGAGCAGAACAAATTCTTTAAAAAGAAAAGTCTTAATTAAAACATGATAAAAAAGTGAAAAAAGACACTAGTCCCATTTTTTTTATTTTCCTTTAAAATGTTTTTATATATGTTATTTCTGTAGGAGTGAACAGACACCAATTTTCCTACTTAATAGAAAATCCTGTTCATCATGTTTTTTCCTGTTGCAGTTGACCTATGAAGGATATAGTAAAGTGAACTTGTGCCCTTTGTGGCTTAATGGTTTGTAAAAAAGGCCTGAAAGTTGTATTTCTTCACACACAAAAAAAGGTTGATGGTGGTTTTCTGCTTATTTTTACATTATGAATTTCTTGGAAAAGTCCATGGTGACTGAAGAACTTGTGAAGTTATGACATCATAAATGTTGAGAACTTGAAAAGGGAAGGGATTGTTAGCCAAACAGCTGCCTACCACATAATATCAATGAACATTTTGGGGAAAGGATGTCTTTCCTAAATAATCAATCTCCATCCTTTTAATTTAGGTGAGAGCGCTCACAGCACACTTGCTGTCTGACCTTCAAGAAGTCCTCTTGAAAAGAACTGATTTGACATCCCTGATATTTCTAATATTGTTGGGGAAGGGGGAGCAGCCCACTCTTTCAGGTCTTCAAGTGAGCAAACATTATTCATTTAAAAGCCTTTGTAGATCACCTTCAAGTTTTACACAGAAAAATTAGGTACCATTCTATCCAAGAGGAGGAAAACTGACCAAATCCTGTCTAGGAAAGAAAGTTCAAAATACCTGAGTGTCAGCTTAGGTAATTTTTAGTTTTCCTCTAGTAAGTGATAGTTTGACAAAGTAGCCTTTGACTCTCGTTATCAATCAGTGCCCACCCTTCTGAATCAGGGCTTCATTTACTTAAATGATGGTCTACTGTTAAATTTGTTCTTTTCCTAATTTCCAACAGAAATTGAGTTACTGTCATGAGGATGACGAGGAAGGGAGTTAGTATACACACTCAAATGTAAATATCAAATCCAGGTTTCACAAAATAAATTGCAAACATTAATGCATGTATTCCAGATTTCTGTAGTAACCATAATTTATCTATCTGTTTCTGCACTTTGTCCATGTAACATTAATAGAGAGAGAGAGAGAGAGACAAGAAAAATGGAGCAGATGATTTTACCAAAGCTTTAAGATGTAATAAGTATACATTGTAATAAATGTGTTATTAAAAGTTGGCCTTTGTTTTGTTTGACATGTCCTGTTCTTTCTATTACTGGAATAAAATATATGAGACTTGGGGAAGCCAGGAATTTGACAAGCAACTTGAAAAGTTTCCATTATTTCAGTGACTAAATTTATATTTTTATATATGTTCAGGTAGAGTTTTTATCTGAGATGTAGACAAAGCATGTAAAATAGTACATGTTTAATGATTCTGGCTATTTTTTGTTAATGGTTGTGTCTGTGCCACTGAGTAATGTCTTCTTTTGAGATCTTAGTTGCCAGTGCATAAAAGGAGTAAAAGATTTGATGTGTTAGAGGGTGGTGGGAGGGACGGACGGAGGAGTAAGGGAGATAATTCTGTATCCTTAACTGTGCTTGTCTTTTAAATCATTAAAATGTAAATTGATGTTAATATTTCAAAGTTTAATTTATTGTTCAAAAATGTAGACACACTTCTTCCTGAAATGAATGTAACATTTTTCTTTTTTATTTTTATAGGAATAAAATATTGGTTAATGTTTTCAGTATAATTTCCTTGGGTTATTGGAACTGTTCTGAACACAATATTATGGCCACCACTTATGTTATTGGTTAAAGGCTATTGGTGAAATAAAGCATTTTTGATTATCTTTTTGTAGTCACTTTATTCAAGAAAAAAATCTTGAGGAGTACTATTAAAGCATAGGTGACTAACTTTTTTATCTGATAAACCCTAATGAAAATTGAATATGGTTGCAGCCAGAATGCATGTGTTAGTATAAAAACATCTAAAGCTCCTCAACATGACCTGCAAATGGGCCTCAGTTCTTTTCAGAAGGGTTGAAACCCACTGAATTCTCATCTCCATGCCTATGTAACCTCCCTAGTAACAATGTCAACATCATAGTTTTGTGACACTGATATGTCCACTAGAAATAGGACTAAATATACCAATGTACTCCTCATACCCCACCAAATTGTCAGTCACTAATTCCCAGTCTATACTAGGAAATTAGGTTAATAGGCACTGAGTTTCTAATATCCCGGGGGGGGGGGGGCTGCCCCCCACTCTGCCCAGGCCCTGCCCCCACTCTGGCCCTTCCCCCAATGCCCCCACCCCACCCTGCTTCTTCCCACTACTGCCCCGCCTCTTCCCACCCAGTTCCTCCCCCAAGCGTGTTGCACTCTCACTCCTTCTTCCCAGTGTCTCCTAACACCATGAAATAGCTGATCTGTGGCAGGAGGGAGGGGAGTTGAGGGGAAGGCACTGATCTGTGGGGCCGTAGGTGGATAGGAGGCACTGGGGGAAAGGGGAAGGTTCTGATATGGGGGCTGAGCACCCACCATTTTTTTCCTGTGGATGCTCCAGCCCCGGAGCACCCATGAAGTTGACACCTATGATTAGGTTGATATAATTACATCACTATGCGCTGTGAAAAATGCACACTCCTGAACAACACAGTTAAACCAACCTAACCCCTGATGTAGACAGAGTTAGGCAGACAGAATTCTGTTGACCTAGCTACCTCCTCTCGGGGAGGTGGAGTATTTAAACCAACGGGAGGGTAGTATTTTCACTGGAGCACTGCAGCAGTTTTAAGAGTAGACCAGCCCTAACAATCTTGGATATATTTGAACAAGTGACTTTGGTGTCCCTTTTTGGCCCTAAACAAATACGTTGAGCTTATGTAGTCTTTCTGAATGCTCTGTTAAAACTGCATAATGAATTGCTAAAATCTGTGAAGACAAAACAGTTTGTCCTTTCCACATAACTCCTGGGGTCATTAATAGTTAATACACATGGAACTGATCAACCATAACATTTGTTCAAAATTAATTTAGATATAAATGTGCGTTCCCCTTTTAGCTTCATAGATAAAAAATATGCTGCTTTCTGGACCACACATATTCCAAAAACCTGTGTGTGATGGCTTCAAAGCAGGCCAATCTTTTATGCATGGCAATCAGTCTGGATAGAAACTACGAATCCTCCCTAGGGTGCGAAGACTTGGTTCCATGCATAGCATTGCAATCAGCTTTACATGCATAATTTACATTTCTTTGAAGGTTCCAGTTGTAATAAGCATTTTCTCAGATGCTAGACTGATTGTATAAGTTAAGTTCTTTTGCACAGGGTCATCAAGACTATGAAATGCTTATCTGCTTCTATGTTGTTAGTTTCTAAGAACTGGTGCTATAACCACATCTATTCTCTGATCAGAATTTCTCAGAAATGACTTCTTTGCAGCATGACCTCTGACCTTTTATTAGAGAAGACATACTCATTTCTGTTTAATATATAGAATTCTCTATAGCATCCATCACCCTAATGTCTATAGTCAATTTCCACCTTGAATGAAGATATAAGATTTCATTCTGATCCCAAATTGCTTCCAATCAGCCTTACTTAGATTCACTCTTTGCACAGTTTCCAGTGATTCAGTATCAGTTAGAAAAAGTAGCACATACAGTTGCTTTGCTTGCCTTCTCAATATTAACATTAGAGAGTCATGTCACAGCAATTTGCTCCTATGTTTCACACCCTTGTTAACTAACTAGCTCACTGTGCTGGTTGAGACCAAAGATCAGGCAAGATTCTCTAGTTATTTCTTTCACCCAGACAGCATTACATCCTCCTTATAAACAGCTGATCCATATCCAGTGAGTAAAGATAATAAGGCATTGTAACTGCGTGTCTGTGGATAGAAAATACCCTAAGGATTAGGCTGAATTTCCAAATTATGGTAGGCTTTGTCCAGCCCCAAACTATCTGCTTCATTAAACTATTATAGAACCAGACTCTGCCTAGACCTTGTGCAGGGACCACAGTTATGGAAGGGAGTTTGTGTGATGATTTGGGGAATCTCTATGTACAATTTACAAATTCTGGTTGATGTTATGAAGTTATTAGGGAATGCCTCTGGGACTGCGGAAACTACCATTTGACCAGCCCTCTAGCACACACCCACCAGGCCAGGGACAATGGAGAGTCGTTAAAACATGAGGACTGCTCAGCATTGAATAATGGGTATGCTAAGGCGTTGGGAAACCAGTTCAACCAAGTATCAATGCAGAGGCCTAGTGAAGTGGAGAGAGTGGAAAAATTCCAAACAGGATAGAGAGGCCAAAGTGACAAAACAGCAGGGGTTTAGGAAGGACACAAGGAGAAGTCTTTTAGAGGGACAGGAAGCTTTTTGGGCAGGAGGGGGAAAGAGATGGGCATGCTTTTGTAGTGGGGAGTGGTGTGAAAGGAGCCTGGTTTGGCTGCCAGGATCAACCAAATTCAAAGAAAACTGTTCTGGAGAGGGAGAGGGACAAGGCATGCATGCATTGCAGGAGGAGGATTCTGGACATCCCCTGCCAGAGGACTCTGACCCCTGACCAAAGAATGCTCCAGAATGGTGAGTAAACTGAGGCAGGGAGATGTGTGTAGGGATCATTATTTTTGTCAAGATCTGTGTATTTCTTATGTTACCAAGTAAAGAAAAATGGCATTTTAGAATCCTTTGCAAAGTCTGTGTGTGTGTTGAGTTGCACCTGTCATATGCCCATAGAGGTAAACTGTAAACCCAGAGCTTCCACACAGCTGGAGTGCTGGAAGAGGGTGTGACGGGATCCCCCTGGGGTGCGACCTGGGACTGTGGGACCATTGTGCTCCCTGAATTCTCTCTAGCCTGGGCTCTCTCTCACAATGCCTTGCTTGGGGAGCACAAGTCCAGGCGTGTATGGGGGGCATTGCTGAATCTCTCCAGGCAAGGTTGAGCAATTCCCTTGGTGTGGCCTCATGCAGGTGAGTCATTGCATTGTAGCTCCCTTCCTGGACAATGGCTGTTGATGGGTTGATTGACACCCCGCCCAGGCGTTGGTTACTTTCCTTGCTGTTGCCTCTGGGGAGCTAATATCTGGCTGATTCCCCAGCTTACAGCAAGTTTTAGTGACCACCATACAACACAATTCTCATAACTTCATATACATTAATGATACACATATGTGGATAGAGAAATGATTTTCAGCAGATCATAACCTTTCCCCTGATACCTTACAAGGCATGTGTTATATGTGAGATCACGATTATATGTAAATGAGGAATATGGGGGTTACAGCACGCTCCCCCAAGGTATAGAATATCACAGAGGGTGTGTTTAAACTACAGGGGAGTCCAAGAGGTCAGCACTGGTCCTTGAAGGAAAGCAATTGGACCTTGGGGTTGGAGCACTCTGAAGAGGGTGCTAGACAGACAATCTGCAGCCTGAGTTTATGCCTAGAGACCCCAAGCTAAAGGCAGTGTCTGGGCTATGTTGAGACTCTGGAGACTTAAAGCACGCGAGATTCAGCATTTGGATCCTTCACAGCAGTGTGGTAAGTGACCAGGCCTTAAAAAGTCCAGTCGGCAGTGCAGCGTGGGCTTGGGGCTAAGGCAGGCTCTCTACCTCCCCTAGCTCCGTGCTGCTTCTGGAAGTAGGCGCTGGGGTGGCCCGGGACTTGGAGGCTCTGCGTACTGCCCCCACCCTGAGTGTCAGCACCCCAACCCCTGGCCCAGCCCAGAGTCCCTCCTGCACCCCAAACCCCTCATCCCTGGCCCCACCCCAGAGCGCACAGCCAGAGCCCACATACCCCAACCCTGATCCAGCCCAGAGTCCCTCCTGCACCCCAAACCCCTCATCCCTGGCCCCACCCCAGAGCCTACAGCCAGAGCCCCCAGCCCCTCTTCCCCAGCCCAGAGCCCACACCCCAACCCACTGCCCCAGCCTAGTGAAAGTGAGTGGGAGTGGGGAAGAGCGAGCAATGGAGGAAGGGGGGATGGAGCGAGCGGGGGATGGGGTCTCTGAGAAGGGGCAGGGCATGAGGTGGGATGTTCAGTTTTATGTCATTAGAAAGTTGGCAGTCCTAATTTTGACTAATATTGCAGTTAAGTCAAAACATGACATTGCAGCATTCAGTACTATGAACTGGAGAAAATAAGTAAATTTATGATTCCCCATCAGTGGAATCAAGAGCCCTCCTCTGTGCCTTTGAATCCCATGTTGTGGTTAGCAGACTCTACAGTGTAAACTGAAGTATGGTCTCAAACGATGAAGAAATGTTCTCTATGAATTATTTCTTAAACCAGCCGTCTACACAGGTTTGGAATAATACATTTTCCTTTTTAGCTGTTCAAAAATAAAAGTTGACTAGACCCAAGGAAATTAAATTCAAAATTGATACCTAATTAAATAATGAATGGCTTATACTCCTAGTACATGTGGACCCAGACTTTCAAGAATGCATGCATGAGTATAAGTATCTGCAGACTTTTGAAGATTTGGGCCATAATCTGAATTTCCCCAAATGAATCCATTAAAAGAATTTCACTTGACTTCAAGGCTGTCCACTCAAGTTAATGAATGTTTACAAATGTTTTTCCTTTTCTCCAACAACTTTAATCTTGTTAGGTGAGGGTTCTTCAAGCATTTTTAAAAACTTGTTGTCTCATGCTTTCTGAATGTTATATTAAATATTCAGTGAAAATTAGTCAGAAAGAGCCTCCAAATGGGACCCAAGAAGCATAAATCCAGTTTGACACCTTAGATAAATGAAAGCCAAAAAATAGAGAGGCAGTCTAAAATGGAGGAAAAGGTGGGAATACCAAGAATTTAAGTGACCGATTCTTTGTTGTTGTTGCTTGTCATTGTAATCTTAACCATGGAACAATATCTTGAGCACAAACCTATGTATAATGTTTTCATTATCTATATTCATGGCATTTGCTTTTGCACATTGCTGCAATATGCACATAGATTTGCTTGTTCAATTAACATTGTGAAATCATTTGCTTTATTGCCATCTATGTAAACATGTTTCCATTTTCTTATCATTATATCAAGGTTATCTAGATGCAGGACTTTTCTAATGCTAATCAGTTCTCTGAAGTTCCACTCATTCTAGGAAGTTTAGATTGGGTATGATAGAGAAAATTAAGTGTCTTTTGATGTGGCAGTAATTGTGTTTTGCATATGCTGCCTAATGCATCATTCATGTCTTCCTTAATCAAACCGCCATTATTATAGTTTGTCATTTTATACCATCAATGTGCTTGATGCTGTACAAGCAATTATAAGAGACAATCCCTGCTCCAAGGCGCTTTCAGACAGAGATAAAACTGTTTGAGTATACGCAATCTACATGGTACAAACTCAAGTAGCACAGACATTTTGTGATTATGCACTGATGTTCCACATTTTTATCTTGTTTTCATACATTTTAGAGGTAAATGTTCTGGATGAGCAAGCCAGTCACTTGAAAAATATTGTTATGTTGGAGGTTGGGTCTTTGATCCATGGGCAGTCACAAACCTCCTTGAAGCTGGTGGGGATGATAGCTGTCTTCCATTCAAGATAAATAAGGGAGAAATTATAAGCCTTTGGTTTGTGATAGTTGAAACAGGAGAAGCCACTGCCCAAATCGCAGATCATCATGACAAGGCTGGAGTAGGAATGGAACCGTGTGGTCTGAGGGGTTTTCCCTGGGGTCTGAATGCAAATACAAGAGCTGGGTATTGTTTGGTGGAGCTTTGTGTGTTTGTGAGTGATAAGCAGCCAGATGAAGATAGAAGTAGACAAAGATTGTATTCAGAGTAGTTATTAATGGCCAGCTGTCAAACTGGGAGGGTGTCTCTAATGGGGTCTGGTATTATTCAATATTTTCAATAATGACTTGGATAATGGAGTGGAGAATATGCTTATAAAATCTGCACATAACGCTCTGGGAGGGTTTGCAATCACTTTGGAAGACAGGATTAGAATTCAAAACAACCTAGACAAATTGGAGAATTGGTCTGAATTCAATAAGATGAAATTCAATAAAGACAAATGCAAAATACCTCATTTAGGAAGGAAAAATCAAATGCACAACTACAAAATGGGCAATATTTGGCTAGGTTGTAATACTGTTGAAAAGGATCTGGTGGTTATAGTTAATCACAAATTGAGTATTAGTCAACAATGTGGTGCAGTTGCAAAAAAAGGCCAATATCATTCTGGGGTGCATTAACAGGAGTATTGTATGTAAGACATAGGAAGGAGTACTGTATCCAATTGTAAGCACCACACTTTAGAAAAGATGTGGACAAATTGGAAAACATCCAGAGGACGTTTTAACAAAAATGATAAAATGTTTAGAAAACCTGACCTATGAGGAAAGGTTACAAAAACTCAACATGTTTATGTGACAGGTTGGGTCACAGAGACCCCCTTGGGACTGTCGCCTGATGTGCTTAAACTACCTCTGAACCCATTTTCCCTGCCAGCTTGGGACTCCAGAACCCTGTCTTGTTGAGCCAGACACGCTTCTCCGCTGCAACACAGACCCAGGGTCTGAACCATGCTCCCAAAGCTGCAGACTTTAATCAAAACTGCTCAGCGGGTTTCCTGTCTCTAACACCCAGACATCCAGCTCCCAGTGGGATCCAAACCCCAAAATAAATCCGTTTTACTCTGTATAAAGCTTATACAGGGTAAACTCATAAATTGTCTGCCCTCTGTAACACTGATATAGAATAATGCACAGCTGTTTGCTCCCCCAGGTGTTAATCACTTGCTCTAGGTTATTTAATAAACAAAAGTGATTTTATTAAGTATAAAAAGTGGGATTTAAGTGGTTTCAAGTAATAACTTGAACAGACAGAACAAAGTAAGTTACCAAGCAAAATAAAACAAAACACGCAAGTCTAACCCTAATACATTTAAGAAACTGAATACAGGTAAATCTCACCCTAAGAGATGTTCCAATAAGCTTCTTTCACAGACTAGACTCCTTCTTAGTCTGGGCCCAATCCTTTCCCCGGTACAGTTCTTGTTAGTTCCAGCTCAGGCAGTAACTAGGGGATTTCTCATAACTGCAGCCCCCTTTGTTCTGTTCCACCCCCTTTTATAGCTTTGGCACAAGGCGGGAATCTTTTGTCTCTCTGGATCCCCACCCCTCCTTCTAAATGGAAAAGCACCAGGTTAAACATGGATTACATGTCCTGTGAGACCCCAAGCCTCCATTCTTTCCGGTCTGACTCACAGAAACACAGGAAGGCTTACAAGTAAACAGAGCCATTTACAAACAATTGTCCTGGTTAATGGGAGCCATCAAGATTCTAAACCACCATTAATGGCCCACACTTTGCATAATTACAATAGTACCTCAGAGTTAACTTTATATATCTAGTTTTAGATACAGGAATGATACATACATACAAATAGGATGAACACGCTCAGTAGATTATTAGCTTTGTAATGGTACCTTACAAGAGACCTTTTGCATAAAGCATATTTCAGTTACATTATATTCACATTCCAAGTATATTTTCATAAAGCATATGGAGTGCAACATCACACTTTAGTCTTTAGAAAGGAAAACTAAAGGGGGACCTGATAACAGTCTTCAAATACATTAAGGGCTGCTATAAAGAGGAGTATGATCAATTGTTCTCCTTGTCTACGGAAGACAGAAGAAGTAGTAATGTGTTTAATCTGCAGTAAGGGTGATTTAAGTTAGATATTAGGAAAAACTTTCTAACTGTAAGGGCCGGTAAGCTTTGGAATAGGTTTCCAAGGAGGTTTTGGAATCCTCATTGAAGATTTTCAAAAACAGGTTAGAGTAAGACAAACACCTGTCAGGAATGGTCTAGGTTTTCTTGGTCCTGCCACAGTGTGAGGGGGATGGACTTGATGACTTCTCGAGGTCCCTTCCAGACCTACATTTCTATAATTTCAATATTCTACAAAAGAAGTCAACAGGAAAGCCAAGGAGTCAGCAAGAAAAGCACTGGTAATATGGCTGTGAGCAAAAGCCAAGAGAATTTTTTGGGCAGAGTGCTGGCTGGAAAGAGGCTTGGCACTATGATCAAAGAAACTGCCTCTTGCTTGATTCAGGACTGTGTATGTTCTTTGTAAATAAACAAGATTTCAATAAAGAAATACCCGACCCACTCAATTTCTCCTCTTAATGGAAACAACCCACAACAGCCCAAAAAGTTACAACAATACATTAAAAAGTTACAACAATACATTAAAGCTTTGGAAGTTCATGATTTATAACTTTGCACTTCTATATAGTACCTTTCATTTGAGGCTGGCTCAATGTCTTACAAACTTTGATTTAGCCTCTTAACCCCCATGTAAGAGAGGCAGGTATTATTTTATCCATTCTCCAGATAGGCAAACTTAGGCACAGAGTAGTTGTGTGACTTGTTCAAGGACGCACAACAAATCATTAGCAGACCTGGAAATAGAATCTGCAAGAGTCCTGACTCCAGCCTTCTGCACTACTCGATGATACCACTTCACCCAAGCTATTTGGGTCAGTGTAACACAAAAACGTGTCATCATGGGGAACCCAGCATGTTAAGTTTTGTACTGGGAGAGTTTTACACAGAAAGCAATTTACACAGAAAGGGAGGTTTTAGCTAGGAGCAAGGACACAACAGTCTTGCGAATCAGAATGTTACAACAGTGAATTTCTAGGGTCAAGGTGAGGTGTGCATTCTGTTCTCTCCCGCTCTGCATCCTTCCTCCATCTCCACACACAACATGCAGTGTTTAACTCTGAATGTGCTGACTGGTTGGAAGTCAATGTTCTCCGGTGGTCTTGAACATTTAATTGGTGTTGTATTGAAGGAGATGGTGTCTGATGCAGATTTTTAGCTGATGATTATATTTAAGTATGTTGTACTGGATGACTGTTAAAGGGAAGGGGAATAGTCTTTTTTTTTAAGTAAAAATAGTTTGTAGCAAGTATTTTGGGAAATGGCTGTAATGTTTCTAGTAGTGTTATTTATGGTAGGTAATATAAGGATGAAATAGGGTTGTTTTTGTCTTTTCAGTAGTTGATGGATGTGGTCAGAGTTAAGGTTAATTTTATTTGATGATGGAGAGAGAGGAAGGCATGGGTGGTGAATTTGGATGAGGCAATGTGGAAAAGGGCAGCATCCACGACTGAGGATTGGAAGAGTTAGGGAAGGACTTAATGAGGGATTCCCTGGCTTTTTTATTCTGTTGATGGAATATTCACACAAACTGAACAGGTTTCTAACAAAACTCTTTCTATAGAGGAATTTCCCACCATTTTAAAGTCTTTATTAAAGCGGATAGCTATTCATGTGAATAACTGTCAATATAAATATGTATTCTCCCTATCCCTTATAACAGAGTGTTGAAGTTCCATTTCCCTGGTGCACTCCTTCATGACAAACCCCCATTGCACATTTAGATTGTCCATATGCTTGCCCAACCCACACCCATCCTTTCTCACTTCTGTGCTTCCCCCACATCCTGTCCTTGGTCTTCACCAGACTCCCCTAGTCAAATTAATCTCTTAAACATGGATGTATTATTGTTTTATATACAGAAACATTTACCAGTTAAATGTGGTGCTGGCTTAGGGGGTATGGTGGGGATCAGGGACATGGAAGCATGTTGAAAAGTGGAGTTTGTGGGCAGTAGGGAGGTGAAGAGAGGCTCTTAGGGGAAGGGAATGAGCATGGATATGGGGGGAACATAGATAATAAGTGAGAGGTTTGAACTAGGGGAAATTTAGATTGGGAGAAAGAGAGCAGGGACGCAGCATCAGAGAATGGAATCAGCTGACAGATCTAAGTAGTTACTTTGGCTAATCTTGGTGAAACTCAGTGACATTCTAGTGAATAATAGGCCTATAGCCAAGAATTATTTCTGTCTGTCTGTCTGTCACCAATAGATGTACCTCCACCTCTCTCCTGTTTGGTATATCAGCATCTTCCCCTGTATGATACCCTCCTTTTGCAGCCCACTGGGAACAGCTCTTTCTGTCCATGCTCTTTGACTGAGAGGAATGTGGGGTATCTTAGTTTCAGGCTCTTTACCCTGTAGGCCTCCCCTCTACAAGGTGATATTCTCCTCAAATGGTGCTGGGTGACAATCCCACTCAACCACCAAATTCTTTATAGAACACGATTTAAAACAAAGTGGCCGCCTCAGCGGACCTAGATTTATATCTGTTAAAAGTTAGATTAGATAAGGCTTTCTCAGTTTGTCAGAGAAAAGAAAACGTAACGTCTTTTGTTTTTTCAGAGCCGTCTGTGACATAACCAGGGTAGAATCTAGACTATGGAGTAGCTGTGTCACCCCCTCAAACCTGGGGTGCCCTTTACACTGCTTTGCTGTTGTTGCCTCCACTCCTGGACTACTCACAATCAGCCTCTAGCATGTAAATCACTCCCAGTTATGTCTGTGTGCACTTGCAATCTGCTAGTTGCACCCAGGCTTTTACCAGCCTGAATTATACTGCAGGGTGGACCAAGCACACTCCCAGTCCCAGATGTTTCCCCAGAAATGTGTGCCCTCTCCTGGACAATATGCACTCATATAAAGTCCGTCATTTTATTAATAGAAGTGATATGCCAGTTCCGGTTATCCCAAATGGAGTTTCCCAAACACTTTGATTCAAACATACTAGTTTAGATAAAACAATAAAACAAGTTTATTAACTACAAAGAGAGAGATTTTAAGTGAATGCAAGTAATAAGGCATAAAAGTTTGAATGGTTACAAGAAAAATAAAGATAAAATGCAACTCGTGACTAACTTAACCATCTATGTTAAATTCAAAGCAAAGTTTTTCTTACCACATGTTCTCAGTAGTTTTACTGGCCAAACTTCTTAGGCCAGGACCTCTTCTGTGTAATGGCTGCTTCCTTTGTTCCTCCTGGGCCACTGAATCAATGGACAGAAAGAGAGCGAGCAAAAAGGAGGGGTCCCTTGGGATGTTTCCCCTTTTTATAGTCCTTCCCCATCCTTTGATGATCATCTCCAGCTGGGAACATGCACCAGGCCGTCTCTGTGGATGGGAACCCCATGTTTCTTCCATCTTTTCATCCATTCCCCCTTTCCTGACCAAAAAAATAGCCTTGTTTACAGCTGGCTGAGGCATCCGCTTGCCCTTTTACTCTGAGGAACTGGTTTGGCCACTCCCCAGACTTGGAACATGTTTTAGTAACGCCATACAACGGAATCTTCTAACTCTACATACAATGTTGCTACACATATCTTACCAGGACAGTAATGAGTTTTCAAATGATGCATCCCAAGGCATACTTGGTACAAAGATTATTACAATAGTGTGCAAGGGATTAATACAGGCGTGTGACATTCCCCAGGGTGCAATCTGCATTATTGTGTCCCCTTAGCTCTCCAGCCTGTGATGCTTTTACACTGGTTTGCTGGTGAACAGCAACCCCTCCAGGCTCTGCTCGCACACAGCCATTAGCATGTAAAATCACTCCCAGCTGAATACATGACTGTTATGCCATCCATGAATTACATACAGGATGACACCCACATAGCCCCAGCATTTCTGCCCCAGAAATGTGTGTCTTATACTGTTCAATACCCTCCTGGACAGTGTAAGCTCATAGATCATCATTCCAGCAATGGGTAATGATTACACACCAGGCTTGTTGACCTAAATGGAGATTCCTAAGCACTTAAACCAAAACACATTGGTTTAGATAAAACAACAAAACAAGTTTATTAGCTAGAGAAAGATAGATTTTAAGTGATAAGGCTTAAACAATCAGAATTGGTTATAAAAGAAACAAAAGAATAAACATGCAAGCTAGTCCCTAAACTTTACCAAGGCTAGCAAGTTTAAAAAAGGAGTTTTTCTCAACAAAAGCTTACAGCTGTTTGTACTGGCTGGAAAATAACCAGTTTAATGATGCTTCTTTTGTCTTTCAAGTGATCTAGCTGCCATAAGTAGAGATGGAAAGGAAGAGGTGATGTGGAGGTCACTGTCTCTTATTTTTATAACCTCCTTTCTTTGAGGATTACCCACCACTGGGGTGCAGACAGTCTCCCCTGTATGTGACGTTTAAAGCATCTCCAGCATGAAATGTAAATTCTTTGTTATATACCTCCCCATTGCTGAAGAATGGTTAGATAATCTAGGTGGTAGTCTCTGATGGTTTATTTGATTATGCTGATACCTCAGTGTGTCCTTGTCTCTGAAAAAAACTAGTTTAGGCCTACTTTTCTAAAATTTGGAGCATGTTACAGCAGTGATGCATAGTAAAATATCATTGCTTCACAAGCAGTGTTGTTCCACATATCTTAACAGGACAGTGATGTTCAGCAGATTGAGTTTTCAAATGATACCTCACAAGGCATACTTTGTACAAAATATATTATAACCTGATGAAAGTGGTGAACATGGGGTACAGGGTGTCACAAAGGGTATAGTTTGTCACACCATATCTAGGGTCTAATCCTCTTTTCCTCAAACCAGCATCCTCTTACCCCTTCTGGGATACAGGCTGTATATGGAGACTAATCCCTTCTACTTTTCCAGTGTTTCTCAGATGTTAGTCTATTAACACAATTACAAAGAGTCCCTTTGTCCACAGTTGCATAACCTGGGAGGATCTCTCTCCCCACAAACCAGTCAGTCTAGTTGCCTGTCTACAGTTTCATACAAGGCCTGTAAGAAATGGGCTTAGCTATTGGGTTTTAATAATTCTGTTCAGAGTCCCAATGGCTCTATGCTTTGTTTCAGGAGCAGGTGTTTACTCATTGTTTCTAGTCTGTCAGGGTTGTCCGAGCTTCCGAAAGCCAGCTTACTCCTCAATCCCTACCGCTTATTTTGTAGTCATAAAATATAATTGAAATCTTAAAGACAGAGGCCCTGTCCTGTCTGTGACATTCCACGTACGTGATGGCTGTGATTGTTTAACTGGAGAAATGGAAAGATATCTGAGGAAAAACAGGACAAACATACAAAAAAGGTGAGGAGCATTTTTAAAATATTTGCTAGCTGCTGCAGAGGAAACATTTTACTTATAAAAATTACAAGAAAAATGGAAATGTCCCTTGAAGAGTTCAGGCATAAGAAGTGGAGCCTAAATTCAATCATTAAAATATGAAACAAAGAGATTTTAGTTCTGCTTTCAGAGGAAGTCATAACGCAGCCTTAACTGTAGCGTTGCTACTGACGCCTCCATAATACTGTACAATGAGCTCCTGTCTTATGAAATTAGAAGATAATTCACATATGTTGCATAGTTCAATGCATAATTTTTCATGCTGAATGATGTAAGGTATTTATCAAACTGTTTTAATAGATTGGATCTCTGACTCCACCACCCCACGCTCCACTGCGTATATACTGAGGCTGACAACTCTGCCTTATAAAAGATTTCCTTACCCAACCTTGTGACTAATGCAGATAATTATTTTTAAAACAACTCTGGATGCTGCTGCAGCACATTTGTACGTGAGCACCAAAAGATGTATTCACATTCATCCGGCATTTGTGAACCTCAAGGCACCATATAAATCTTACAGTGCAGCTTTACAAATACTTGGTACGGCTAGTGCATCATTAGGGAGCTTGCCTGCCAGGTCAGGATAATCAGAGGTATAAAAGAGCCAGTTTAAAATAAATAGATAAAAATATAAACATTAAAGGGATCTAATTTCATGGCACATTATCAACCAGCTCCTGTATTCTTCCAGCCCCTGGAGTTCTGTGTGTTTTGCTTAGTGAAGTCATCTTTTTCCTTTTAAAATCCAATTGAATAAAGCTGGATGGTGGCATGGCCAATTTCAGAAATAAAAATCTGAGTTAATGAAGGGCTCACGAAAGCAAGAAGCTAATATCATTGGCCTGAGTCAGGCACATTGTGGGTAGGCACAAGACAATTGAGCGATTTGGCCAGGGGACTGGTCCTTGTCATGGGCTGCAGGGCTAGTCACTGCAGTTCTCTCTTGCAGAGTCCCTATTTTGATCACCAGGAGGCGTTGAGGGCCCAATTCATCCCCGTGCTGGTACAGACCCCAGCACAGGGACTGAGGGGAAGGACTTGTAGCCTTCCAAGACCCTGATCCAGGGGCAGCTGGGGGCTGGATCAGCCCTCGGCTCAGACAATATAGTCAGTCCTATGACTTTAAAAATCATGATTTTGTGGGGGGCTTGTCTTTTGAGATTTGCTTAAAAATCATGAGATTAAAAAAACAAATTTCTTGGCTTTTGGGTCTGTTCCTTATACTTTGCTGATTTATGGACTGCTCTAACCACCTCCCACCTCCTCCCAAGTCCTTCTGCAGCCAGCCTTACTCTCCTCTGTGCTCCTGTCACCCACCCTTCCCTCCCTCTCCCGTATGTCCTCTCCCCCACCTCTCTCTTCCCTTTTCATTCTTCCTTCCCCCCACACTTATTTGCTCCTATTGACTCAACTGCTTCCCATCACTCCCCCTCACCTCAAAGCCTGCTGAACCCCTCCCGGTTGTATTCATTGAATTAATTAAAAAGTATTAATTGAAAATAAATTAACACTAATAATCTGTCTCTCTGGCCCCACGCTGAACATTCAAGTAAATTCAGCATCTTGTATCCATAACCTATATATCCCGATCTCTTTACCCCAATCTCTTCTGGTTTTATCTTCACTTGTCATCTCACGTCCTCAGTTAGACTGTCAGCTCCATGGATCCAGGAATATCTCTGTCATAGGTCTGAGAAGCATCTGCCAAACTTGGGGTGCCAGGACACTGTGATGTGCCCGCTCTGCTTTTTGCCATTTACACACGGCCAGGAGGTCACAGCTGTTCCTTTCAGATGCAGACTGTCATTGTTGCCCTTGTTGCCTCAGGACTAAACTATTGTAGGACACGCCACATGGGGCTTACCTTCAAAACCATCTGGAAACTGAAGCGAAAGCAGAACATGGCAGCCTATTTGGTAAGGGGAGCATCTCATGAGGAGTATACTGGCAGTTCTCTATGAGCTGCGCTGGCTGCCTGTGTGTTTCCAGATGGAGTTTGAAGTGTTTGTTTTGGTCTATAAAGCTGTAAATGACTTAGGACTTACCTACCAGGGAGTTTGCCTCTCTCCCCAAGCTGCAGCTGAGACCAGCAGAGGTGCTGGAAATGAATCCCTACTGGGGTAAATGAAAAGGGGCTGCTGGACTGTCCTTCTCTGGGAGGCCTCCTGGCTTTGGAATTCACTCCCCTCCCTCGGTTGAAACTCCCCTGGATCAGGTGACATTCATGGCATGCCACAGGGCTTATCCCTTTAACCCAGGCATTTGAAAATGGGCAGGGGTGGGTGGGAGTAAGCAGAGGAATTGTTGGAGGGAGCGAGGTATTTGATCTCTGAAGTTACCTGGCTTGGTGGTGGGGAGTTATGTTGAACTCTACCACTGCATGTAGTGTGGTGGTTGTGATGCATTTTTAAGCTATGTTAATGCCACCTAGAGCATACGGATAGGTGTCCATTTATCATTTGTACAGATCTAAATGAATGAATTAATACCAGAGAGAGCTCTCCCATCGGCATAAAAAATCCACCTCTGCAAGAGGCAGTAGCTATGTCGGCAGGAGAAGCTCTCCCACTGACATAGTGCTGTCCACACTGGTGCTTAGGTTGGTGTAACTTATGTTGCTCAGGGGGGTGGCTTATTCATATCCCTGTGCAACATAAGTTATACCGAAGTAAGTGGTAGTATAGACCTGGTGTAGAAGTCGGGTATGTGGAAGCAGGGAGTAGGTAGGAAAGCTCTGTTAACGGTTACAGAAATATTATGCATAACCACTGGCTGCCTAAATTATTCAAAATGGTGTTGATCCAAATGGAAGGAAGAGTAAAAGCCAGGCAGTTACTATTCCTATAAGCCCAGCTTCTATCCCTAGCCAAATAATGGAACAAATATCAGGTGGGAGGGCGAAAATTGCTAAGTATTTAGAGGAGACTGATGTTGCTATTATGCCTCTGGCGTTTAGGGCAGTGATGAAGCTCCTCCATTCCTCTCTGTTTCTGACAAGTCTTTCAATGGTTCCCCAGCTCTGCCCCAGGTTTTTCAGCTCAGCTTCCACAGCTCTTCGCCATGTTGTTTTCGGGCGGCCTCGTTTTCACTTACCTTCAGGTGTCCATCTTATTGCTACTCTGGTGATGGAATCCATTTCCATCCAAAGCACATGACCAATCCATCTCCAACACCTCCTGGCAATGATGATGCTCAGATCCTCTTGGCTGCACTGCGTCAATAGATCTTGGTTTGAGATTGTTCTGGGCCAAAAGATATGGAGGATTTTTCTGAGGCAGGTTGTATGGAATGAAGACAGTTTGGACATGTCATACTTTCTCATTCCCCAGCATTCTGCACTATAAAGTAATGTTGAAAGTACACAGCTCTGATGAATCTTGAGTTTGGTTTTGGTGTTGTATTTTGATGATTTCCAGACTGTATTTAAGCTCCTGAAGGTGTTCCTGGCTTTACTGATTTTGTTCCTGATGTCCTGGCTTGTTCCACCATCCTAGCTGATGGTGCTGCCCAAGTATGTGAATGTTTCTACATTGGTGAGAATATAATCCTCTAGCCATACTGGTGATGGTGAGGCAATATTAAAGGTCATGATATCTGTCTTATTGCAGTTGATTTTCAGTCCAATTTGCTGGCTGAATGAGTTGAGTTGTTTTTTCTTGTATATGGTGTTGGGTATGTGATAGGAGAACAACCTGCGAAGTCCAGGTCTTCAAGGGATGAGAAGAGTGTCCATTTAATGCCTCTTGGCATGTCTTCTGTTGTATGCCACATTACCCTGTCGATGGCAATGTTGAAGAGGATTGCAGACATGACACACCCCTGATGTACTCCTGTTTTGACTTCAAAACTGAGCTCACTGTGATCAACACTGCATGTAAAGTTGAAATAGAAGCTTTTGATGACATTGATTATACGGAAAGGCATATTCCATATGCTCGCAGAATGCGCCATAGGCTGGTCCTGTGAATGCTATCAAAAGCCTTCTCAAAGTCTATGAAATTTATGTAGAGTTGTTGTTGCCATTCTAAGCATTGTTCTATTATGTTTCATAAAGTGAAGATCTGGTCTGTGCATTCATGCTCTTTCCAAAAATCAGCTTGCTCTTTTCTGAGAACGCTATCAACTGCCTCTGATATACGCTGGACTATGATCTTACACAATACTTTGCTTGGCACAGATAAAAGTGTGATCCCATGCCAGTTATTACAATCACTGAGAGTTCCTTTCTTTGGTATCTTCACTATAACCCCATTGGTCCACTCATCTGGCACTTTTTCCCTTTCCCAGATTGATGTAAATAGAAGGGCCAGGATAGATGCTGCTAACTCAGGATTTACCTTGAACAATTCTGCATTCAAGTTATCCTTGCCAGGAGCTTTCCCATTTTTTAAGGATTTGATGGCTTGAATGATCTCTTCCTCATTTGGGGTGTCTGTGTTGATATTAAGATCTTCTTCTGCATCCTGGATGTTTGCTTCCTCTTTAGGTGGCTCCTTGTTCAGCAATTCTTTGAAATGCTCTGTCCAGCGCCTTTCTTATTCTTTTTCAATTGTTAGTAGGTGTCCTTGTTTGTTCCTGATGAGAGTATTTGTTAGTGTCTGCCATTTACCACTGATAAGCCGTGTCATTTTGTAGACGGTTCCTTGTATACACCACATTAAAAGGTATTATGTGTGCAGTATTATTATATACATTGTGTGTGTAGGTATGTATAGATGTATGAATAAAGTGTTGGGAAGTTATGTTAAGTGAGTGTATTATGGTCTCCCCACAATTCCGTTCGCCCATGTCCGGTATCTCTTAACACTTTGCAAAGCTGAAGTCAGCCTTGTCATTAGAAAATAGGAAGCCTGACAAAGACAAGATACATGAATGGTGTGTCTTAGGAAAGCTTGGGGTGTATGGCTACACCCAACTGGTTTGGAATGGAGTATCCAAAAGAGAGATAAGAAAAGTACAGAACAAAACAACAAGTTAGAGAACTGTTATGAAGTGGTGGGCTAGATTTTAGTGACATGTAGAGAGTTTTTTAACTTGTAAAATTGTGTATAAATACTGCTGGCTGAAATGCGTATCTTTGAAAAATACCTTCTCTGTAAGATGAAACGCTGCAAGAATTCGCTTCCTGGAAGGAGTGTATGTATGTCTCCTTTTTCATATTGTACTGCCTTGTCTAAACAATCAATTTGGCTGTGTTTGGTTATTTGGTCTCTTGAAAATTTTTAAGAATGAACCGTGAGTGTAGTCAGACAATTGGCTCCACCTTTTAGTCAATATAAAGAAAAATGCTTACTGGACAGTCACTTTTTTCTGATAGATCTACAAATTTAGTGAATGTAAGAAAAGTGGTGTTATGCTAGATCTTGATAAGCCTTTGAAAAATCTTAGTTTCAATACGTGTACATGCACACACATGCATAAATAGAGAGCACCCAATGTCCCTGCCTCGACTGGTTTAAAATCAAAGACAACATGTGAACCAAAGGGTAAGGGATAGGAAGTAATAGAGAACATCATGACTGACTCACACAACTGACTGGTGCATATCTTATGAGTTCCATGGATTGTGGATTTTTTAATTCTAGAGTTGGTGAGTGCTGCTGACTAATGGGGTTCTCAAAGGAGTTAAATAGCTGAATTTGGCCCCTTGTGTACCTCCTTATTAGAAGGGGAGTGGGGGAGATTAGTAAAGAGCAGGACAATATGAGGCTGCAGAGATGGCCTTATGAGGAATGATCAAACTAGTTAAATGTGTGAAGCCTGGCAAAGCAATGATTAAAGGTTTTGGGGAAACAACTGTTTAAAAGGAGAGAGGAATTATTTAGGCTCTAGCGCTCTATTCTTTTTTCTTACCCCTCTTGTTTTTGTACTGGTTTCCCTAACTGCTCCCCCTGAGCTCTTCTTTCCTCTTCTAGGTGCGGCTGGCTGGCTGAAAACATTCTGTCAAAGCTGGTTTTGAATGTGAATGTACAGAAGAGAATAGTTCTACATTTCAGGGGATGGACTAAAATGACCAACAAGCCTTTTCCTGCTCTAACTTGTGTGGCTGCTATTTATATTTCTTAGATGGCCCCCACAATTTGTAATGTTTTTATCCTCTTGATACCTGTGTGGGGTAGGGAAGTGCTTTTATCCCCGTGTTATAGATGAGGGAAAGAGAGACAGAGACAGTAAGTGGCTTGCCCAGGGTCACATAGGAAATCTGTGGCAGGGCAGGTTATTGAACCAAGGTCTTCCACGTCACAGAGTAGCACCTTAACCACTGAAACATTCCCTCTCTCTTCCCCCCTCCCCCCATGTGGCTGGGGGCAGAGCATTCTTGGGTGCAGGGTCCCCTGCTGTGTAACTCATTCTCTGTTTTTGTGCTGGGACTGAAGTTTGCTGACCTTCAGACCCCAGACCAAGGCATGCCTTTTTGGTCACCCCTTTGTTTGATGGATAATCACCAGGAGGTTTTACTTATGGTGGGTTGGATGGTGCAGGAGGGTTGTAGGCACTGTCTGTTGCAGCCAGGTTTCATTGATGGTTTGTTTTTAATGTATGTCCTGTATGCAGATGTCATGGCGAGGGACACATACAAATCGTTAAGGACTGTATTCTGCTTTCTATGCCCTCTTGTTTGCTGTGGGGAGCGTGGAGGGGTCATGCAGCACCTGGCAGCAGGAATGCTGGCTAGCTCACTCAGAACTCCTCCTCGCGGCTCCAATGCAAAGCACACTGACACACCTTGAAAGAGATGCTGCAGTACACTCCCTGCACTGCTGGGAGGGGGAGTCGAGTCATGGCATTTCTCCTTTTCAGGCACCTCGATCAATACTGCCAGTCCCTAGAGCTCAAAAATCATGTCCAGCCGCCTCAAAATCATGACGTTTTTACAAAAAAAATTATACTTTTTATTTGCTTTCTTGTTTCTGATCTTTTAGGAGGCACTTAGGTCACATTTTCAAACATTCCTTGAAACCATGAGGGCTAGAAATCTACCATTTGTGTTTAAGTGAAGGCTGAGATTCTCCTGTAATCACAGGGCTCCTGGAGCTGGGGCTTCTAGAAAAACACCAATTATGAGTCTCATGGTAAAACCGCAAAAGGTGGCAACATTGCAGTGGGATTTTAGGAAGGAGCAGCCAGATCCTGTCCAGAGGCTCAGGTAGGAAAGTACCGTGCACTCCACTCCCTTGAACAACTGCAGAGTGACTGTCTGTAAGGGAATTTGTTGCTGCACTCACAGACTTCCAAGCCTCCTAATTCCTCATGTTGCTAAAATAGGGTTTAATTTCATGGGTACATAACCCTTGGCTCGGTAGCCGACTCCTCAGGAGGCAGCCTGCTCTATAGGATTCTCAGCATTGTTTGATGCTTAAACAGCAGAAGCCCAAAGTTGATCAGCATGAACACTAGTGGTGCAGTCAGTAGTTAGCAAAGAAACACAAGACAGCCTGATTTCTTTCGGAAACACAATATAGTATTTTAGCTTGTTGCAATATGGGTTCTTAAGGCCACCCAACAGACCTGAGGAAAAACGACACTGCAGCTTTTTTCATCATTTACCCTCTTCAGTTGGCCCCAGCTCAGTAGAACAATTGCAAAGACATTGAAAAGTAATGTCATGATTTCATAGGAGTTGGAGGGGGTTTTCCATTTTTTTTCCTGTCGTTGAGATTTGCACAATTTCCCCCTTACGTTGAGAGCTGGGACTAAGAGGATTAGCAGGCTACCGAGTCTGATTACCTCAGCCATCTGCTATTACTCCAGGCGTTCTTGTAAAATACCTTGGCAACATGAGGTCTTGGCTTTTGTGCTGGTTGTGGAATGCCAAAAAGCATAGATATAGGTCTTTGCTGTCACCTTTGCTCTCTCTTAGTGAGGGAATTTGGTGATGAGAAGCTAAATTAATAAAGGAGCTCTTTGTTTATTGAGCCTTTAAATGTTTCCCTTTGTGTTTATGAAGGCAGTGTGGTCTAGCAGGAATATGGCAGTGAACTGGAAACCACTACGTTTGTGTTCTAGTCCTGGCTCTACAAGTGATCCATTGTGCGACTCTGGGAAATTCATAGCACTGGCGTGTGCCTCAGTTTCCCCCTCTGTACATGAGGGGGAACATATTTACCATCCTTTGTAAAGCAATTTGAGTCCCCCAATGCAAAGTATTGTTGTTATTATGGACAGTCAAACATTTTCCATTGAAACTGGGTTTTCAATTAAACTGATTTTGGGGTGGGGGAATGTCCACTTTCCCCAGGAAATGCCACTCTTCATTTAAAAAATAAATGCCTGAAAACCAAAACATTTCAATATAGAAATGTGTTGCAGTGCCTGATGGGTGTTGTAATTCACATGCTTCATGTCCCCATTATCTTCTATGGGTCAGGCTGTCTCACCTGGCTACATCTCCCAAGATGCTTTGCAGCAATGGCATTCCTATGACACACCACAGCCTCTCACCAAGAATACAGACTGTGCTGCATCATGGAAGAAGTGGTTTGATTTTGAAGCCCAGCTTTTAGAGAGAATGAGAGTGTTAGGCACCTGAACTACAGTTCCCCTGAGGCTCCAAATCAAAATAGTTTGGTTTTTGATTTATTTTTTTTTTACTGAAAAGTAGAAAATGTAGACAATGTTTTTGTTTTTTTGTTTTTGCCAAAAATTTCCACAGAGGATAAAAACATTTTTCTAACCAGTTCTAATTTTCATTTACCCTGACACTTCAAGGAAGGAACACAATAGCCAACAATATAGAGATTGAAGTTGTAAGAATAAGATATTCTTACAGTAGTCACTAAGGAGAGACTTGTGCATTTGGAGTTCATAGCAGCTGATAGGAATATGCAAAGCTAAAATAAATCCAAGCAATACTATAGATTTATGATCAATGCTTAAACAAGTTGTTTGCTTAGTGACAGAAAAGACTAATGATTAGCTTTGGCTGGAAATATACTAGCATACTCTAAGTACCATTTTATTTTCTTGCATAGCTGAATTAGAGCTGAAGGATTTACATACAGAAAACAAAAACAAAACTTTCCTTCAAACTGGATATATGCTTTTTATAACCCTTGAAGGGAAAGATTTTTTTTAACAGAAATAAATATGAAAATCAACCCATTGGAGCACTTCAGCAAGCTCCAATTTGCAAAAAGAAATATGGTGAAAGCAGCTAATCTAAAGTGCCCAACAGCCTGACCATGCCATTATCTGAATAAACAGCCTAATGACAAACTGTTTGCTCTGTACAACTAGAGGATTACTGCTTATTTGCAAAAGCTCTACCTAACAGGAGACCGGAGGGGAGAGAAGACCATTTCTGCAGCAAAAACCCCAAACCAGATTTTCTTTTCCCTGTCAATATGAAGATGCATTCTGGGAAGCTCTCACCAGCTTTCACTGGGAAACAATTCATAAATACTCCAGTTGAAATAGTTGCTTCATCTCAGCAGAGCAAGGGGGGTTCTTCATGGAGTGTCATAATGGCATATTTTCTGATCTCTGTGTTTTGTGCAGGCCTTAAAATCTTACGTGAAATTTCTGCAAAACGGCAAGGGCAGAGACATAAGTGATTCATGTTGAAGAAAGAATTTGACATAAACCAAAGCTCAAAATCCACAAGTTAATATTGTCACATTGCGGGGTTCAACCCAGACCAGTGAGAGGTTGTCTCACCACCTGCCCTGTAATTCTGGGTCCCTTAAATGTTCTGCTGCTGTGGCTCACAGCACCAACAGCCAGAAGACAAGCATGCAGTTCCCTGAGTTTCCGTGTGCTGTGCAGCCTGGGTCAGCACTCTGACCCCAGCAGCCTGCCTACAACGCTCCCACTTTTGTCTCTACCAGCCTGGGTTAGTATGTGCAGGGTGACCCCAACACACCCCCAGTCCTGAATGTCCCCAGAACAGTCTGCCCTGAAGTGGAACACACCTAGAACATTCAGAGAATTAATAAGGTCCATTGCTCCTTTAAAGAGACAAAAGCACAGCTTGTTGCTTTAACTGGAGTTAATAATCATTTAAATTCAAGCACAGCACTGTGTTGGCTTAGATTAAAAGTAAAACAAGCTTATTTTATCAAAAAGAGAGAGGTGTAAAGTGAATTCAAATATAGATGCGATAAATCGACCCCCGAGTGCTCTCCCGTCGACTCCTGTACTCCACTGCCGCGAGAGGTGCAGGCAGAGTCAACGGGGGAGCAGCAGCACTCGACTCACCGCAGTGAAGACACCACGGTAAGTCGATCTAAGTACGTCGACTTCAGCTACGTTATTCACATAGCTGAAGTTGCGTAACTTAGATCGACCCCCTCCCCCTAGTGTAGACCAGGCCTAAGACTTAACTCAACGAGCCAAAGCCATGATTCAAGGTAGATTTCTTCCTGATCTTTTTCTTTCTGGCCCTGGCTAACTTTCTGTTACTCAGAATCTTCCACAGAAGTACAAGGTGCTGGTTTCCCTTGTCTTCCTAGGTGAAAGATGTTGGCCTTAGAAGGTTTCTCACCTATATTCACTTCCCAGAGACTTTCATAGGATCATAGAATATCAGGGTTGGAAGGGACCTCAGGAGGTATCTAGTCCAACCCCCTGCTCAAAGCAGGACCAACACCAACTAAGTCACTTTGACCCCCTTCGTTGAAGGATCCATCTTTCTCAGCTCTGGTCCTTTGTGTCTGTCCAGTGAGGGATGCCAAGATGGCTTTTATGATTCTTCTCTCACTTATATCTTCCCAAACTCACTGTTTTGTCCCCAGACTCAGGATGACCTCATCCTAGTCTTCCCTTCCTGTGGACTTCCCCTCCCGCTGCTGATTCATATGTAAATAGAGCTTCCATTGTTTTGATTCCACAATGCTAACTTCCCTCCTGTATGGGGGAAAACCTGTTTTTCCCTGTCTTTGGTCACAGATGCTAAAGCATAATATTGGGGAGTATCCCTATTTCTCAGAGTGCTAACACATACATTTCACAATGATATTAATCACCAGTGTGTCATTTCCGGAAAAGACCTTACTTTTATAATACAGTAATATTGAATACAATCAGTTGATTCAATAATTTGTCGTTGAAGGCTCAGATCCCATGTCTTTATAGTCCAATAAACAATTGAAATGTATTCTTGGATTAAAGTTCCTTTTCTCCTTCTGGGAAGAGATGCCATGCAGTCTGGTGATGAGGTCATGCTGGTTCCTCCCCCGCCAGTGATAGTTGAGTTGTTACCTCTGCCCCTTGTTAACTTGATGGCTTTGTTTGCCTTTTATGTAAATGCATTGTCATTGTCTCTGCCTGACAACCAGGTCAGTCCGACAAATACATGTTCCTTTGACTTAGGTAGACTGTTCTTATGCATGGCTTGCCAAACACAGTGTAAAAATATAATTCTAGCACATATCCCTAACTCTTTGTACACGCCCCATACATACATCACATAAGAGTATTAATGATCAGTAAGTTATGAATTTTCCAGTGATATATTACATGCCGCCTTTTGGGCATGTATCATGACAACAGTGTGTTAGGTGTACTGAGTATGTCAGGCCTGGCAAGGGTTGCTGACACCAGAGGAGTGAACCACCAATGGCCCTCTATGTCAGACTGATGTACATTGAGGCTGGCATTTTCACCACTACCTGGGAACTCATATGCTCAATTTACAAATTTAATGGGAATAGGGCATCCAAATCCCTTTGGCAGCTTTCAAACTCTCAGCCTGAGGGTTTGTGTCTACAGCAATTGTGAGATAACATTGCAACTAGAGTAGACGTACCTGAGCTAGCTTTAGTCTCGCTAGCTTGGGTCCTGGAACAATGAATCCAGGATAAACCAACCAACCCAGACTATGTGCTGAGGCACGTGCTGCAACGGCTTCACAGCTCCAGTATCCGAGCTAGCTAGATTAAAGCTAATCTTTGGCATGTCTACTGAAGCTGCAAACATAGCCTGTGGCTGCAGTATAGACATACCCTTAGTATAGGTCGTATGGCTGGATTGCATCTCAGTAAATGCTGATTTCTTACTTGAAAAGAACAGAGGAGGCAGAGAAGCAAGAATGGCTTTAGGAGATTAATCTCTTGTCAGGACCCTGTAGTACAGAACATAGAGAACTCTCATCTCCCTCAAGGGTATATTCTGTAAAACAACCAACCTGTTTGAGGTTTTTCCCAAAAGCATCCCTGGTTTTGCCCAATCACAATGTAACCTATCTTAAAAAAAAAGTGCATAAAGATGCCAAATCGTGAATCGAGAAGAAATTATTGAAAGGCTATTTCAGGAAAAGAAACAGTCAGCAGAATTAATTGTCTACAGTTTGACCCTGGTCTGCCTCAGCATTACTTTTCTATTAAACTGATTGGTTTCACCCTTTGTGTTCTTAGCGGGGGTTTCACATACGGAGCTGATGGTACCTAGGACACACCAGAAATTCCTGACAGTGTTAAAATGGTCGGAGATTAAAATGTCAATAAGCTAAGGTGAAACTCTCGGTTTGGCACTCAGGAGAATTGTTTCCCAGAGGGGATGCTGCAAGAGAGAAAGAAAGAGCTTGTGCTATAAAGGAACCTTCAGTAGTGTTGCTATGGCCACCAACGAGAGGGGGGAAATTATATTGGAGGACAGAGCCTGGAAAATGTAGATGAAAACACTGTCACAAGGAAAACCTATGTAATTATTTCAGGAATAGCTTCCTGGAAATATTGTGATCAACAGCACAGCATGGGTAAAATCCAATCAGGGCTTTCCTGAAGTGTTTGAAAAAACATTGCAAAATACACCTATAATTTTGCTGTATGTTAATACAATATGTGTTCCGGCCCAGCCATTGCTATTCGCAAACTCGTTTTTCTCTGTCTGCCTCTGTGGTGTTTGTATGAGTAAGAGAGAGTTCAATTAACTCCAAAGGAAATGTGAAAACCCTTGCCACTACTTACTGCCTGGCATGCTCAGCTGTCTGAGCCATTACGGAGTCATGAGGTGCAGAGCTGGGGCGTCAGATGTAGCCGAGTAGATGTTTTACGCTTCTATCCATTATTCACTTGAAGATTTGAATATTGTATCTGAGGGGTGGATACTTGACATTTGCTAACCTTCCCTCCCCCTAAACCCCTTCTCTTTCACAGGCAGGAAATAGAGAAGCTGAAGAAATGAAGTCAGAATCCAAATCAGTTTCTCAAGGCAATGAGTGTGTGTGAGAGGGAGACAGATATGAGCTGGCTATAATTGAAACTGACCGTTTTACTTAGATGGGCGAGCTCAGATAGATCTAAGAACTCTTGCATTTGCTTCAAAGCATAAGAACGTGCCTGATAACTTTTCTGGTTACAGCGATGCACAGAGAGAAAATAAAGAGGTGTAGGGGGTACCTGGTTTTAGGTTCTTCTGCAGCCGTCCCCATAGTATTCCACAGATGGATATACCAAGTACGGCTCTGCTCTGAAGAGGGACAGTCTAAAAATGGCACCTTCTGACTCAACAGATCTTCTCCCAGTGGGTATTTAGGTGCATCTGCTGGCTTGAGTGACTCAACTATGTTTTTACAGCTTTGACTCTTGTTAGTGTGTCAGCGGCAACTCAGCTGTTGGAGGGGGATCAATGGATTCTGTTCTTGTTCCTGCATAGCCAATTAGGGCCCCACTGTGGGCCGCCTTCTGCTCTCGGTTATAACCAGGCAGCCTCGTTTGAAGAAGTGGTGATGCAAAGTGGTAAATGGAGGTCCCAGTCTGACAGCGAGGACAGGTTCTTTTGTTCATCCACCTGATAACAGATGTCGGGACCCTGCCTGCAGGTTCTATCACCTGCTTGTCTGCAGGTGTATCTTGCTGGGTCCATCTAGGTGGAAGGTGGTGGAAGTGGCTCTTTCATCAGAGGGATTTTGAGTCTAGGTCTGGCCTCTGTAGGGAAATCCTAGCAGTAGCCAAGTTTAGGGAGAAACCTTAGGTGGCAGCTTACATTTTTGGTGGTTATTTGAGCTGCTGCTGAGGCCAAACCCCAGGAAGAGAATTAGGGGCTTGAACTCTGCATTGCAACACTCAACGTTGGGTGCCTTGCCACCCGGTAGAGTCCACTGCCCTGGTTTAGGCTCCCGTGCTCCCTATACAATGCATGGGGAGATGTAGGCACCGAAGAATGGGATTTTCACAAGCCAGCATGTTGAGCTGGGAGCCACTTAAACTAGCCAACAAGAAATGCTGAGGAGAAGGGTGTGGCTGAAACCCCATCCCTGAAAGGGAATTAGACACCTCCCCCTACTCATGATTTTTAGCTGTGAACTTTTTCCTGGAGTTAAGTGTCTAAGCCCGTTCTTGCAAAAAAAAAAAAAAAAAAAAAAAAAAAAAAAATTGCTGCCCCATTATAACATACGAGCCCAGTGGTTAGAGCACTCACCCAGGATGTGGGAGACCTGGCATTCAAATCCCTCTGCTGCCTGAGGTGGAGCAGGGATTTGCAGCTAGGTTTCCCACTTCCAAGCTGAGTGCCCTAACCACTGGACTATAGGGTATTCTAGAATCTGGCTGTGGCTTAGCTATGAGCTATGTGGCTGGGCATCGGGACTTAGCTGGCTGTGCACATGCTGATTGTCAGAAATGTAGGTGCCATAGAGATTTTATCAGCGGAAATGTGGGCACCTACATGGTTATGCAGCACCTGAGCTGGAATTCTGAAAATCTAAACTTTGGGGTCTTTGCCACCTAAAGAGGCAGTTAGGCACCTAAATCCCTTTGTGGAGCTAGCCCTTAGTTCATAGTTTTTGCCTGGGCTCAATAGTTCTGGTGCTGTGATCTTCATACACTTATTGGAGCCTTTGGTTCTCCTCTTGTAGTTCTGGAACTTTCATTTCAGGGAAGAAGGCAAAGTTCTGGTTCTCTGTCCAGAGCCAAAGTCTCTTTACCTGGCAGCCTGGGTGGTGATACCCTGTTGAGCGCTCATATTGGGTGCTCATAGAGTGTACACAGGGTATTACTGGCATGTCAGAAGGCACTGATGAGAGAGTTTCATGCCTTGCGATAGTGAAGGTTTTCATTGTGGGCCTTGGTTATCAATTTTCCACTTTTACTATCTTCAGTTCTGTGCATAGTGGACCATCTGCTCCAAGAAAAGAACTGAGATTTGTTTCTTCCTGTGCTCATGGTGCATTTAGCAGCTATTTTGGCATATAATGGGTGAACCAGAATATTTGTTTAATTTCCATGAGCCTTCCACTGATACCAAATGGTTCTGCTGTGCACTCTGGCATCGACTAAAACAGAAGAAACCTCCTCCTCAATCAATTCCCTGCTATTCTCTTTGTGTAAAATAGGTGGCAGAACTATTGCCATTTCATACATATTCTCCATTGAACTGTATAGGTGTGACGGAGTCAGGGCCCTGCACGCCCCACTTCCTGTGATTCACCGTAACTCTCAGCCAGGCAGTAAAACAGAGGATTTATTAGATGACAGGAACACAGTCCAGAACAGAGCTTGTAGGTACAGACAACAGGACCCCCTCAGTCAGGTCCATCTTGGGGGGCAGGGAGCCTAGACCCCGGCCCTGGGTCTCCCTCCATTTCCCCAGCCAGCTCCAAACTGAAACCCCCTCCAGCAGTCTCACCCAGCCCCACACACACACACACACGGCTCCTCCTCCAGCCTTTGTCCAGTTTCCCGGGCAGAAGGTGTCACCTGGCCCCAGCCCCCTTCTGGCTCAGGTTACATGCGCTTGTATCGTCCCTCAAGTGAAGCCACACCCTGATATCCCATCACCAATGCAGACAGTCCCAGTAAAACTCCCACGCGAAATTCCCAGGTCAATCCTCCCTGCTCCATCACAACAGGCATCACTGTATTAGCCCAGCCCAGGCACTTGAGCTTTTATCAGTCAATAGTAAAGCAATTGGCTTACCTGCATTAATGCTATCTCTCTCCTTTTATGTTTGTGGCTTTCCTGGGGGGATATAACTTGTTTGGTTGGTGCGGGGAATGAGAGAGAGGTGGGCTACTTTTATTTCTTTATTTATTTCATGGTTCATGCTGGTGTTGCCTAGAGTTCTGGAGCATTTGCAATAACTAATTACAGCATTTGTTATTAATGGTATTATATGTTGTTATTACTCCCAAAGAAGCCAAGTGGTCTTCAGGTTTCCCCTAATTATGCAGCTTCATTCATGGTTCATCCATAGAGCTGAACACTCGGGGTGGGAAAAAACCACCTGACAGCCCTGCTGTTTGTTTCTTCCCATCAACTCTTGCTTACGGCAGAGCTGAAAGCAGCCCAGCATACGGTGTGCAGCTGTTCTCGTCTCTGCTGTACAGTCACCGTTATGGAATGCTCAAGCAGTCACATGCAGAATGCCAACAATATAGATAGGTTCACATCTGGAAGGTGGTGCTCCTGTGGCACTGCTTTCCTCTCTGGTTCCAAGGTCCCCCCAGCACCCAGGGTGCACTTGTTCCCATGCGACCGGATTCTCAAAATTCAACAGTTGCTGGCACACATTTCTTTGACCTACTTGCAGCACCTTCTTTGGTTTAGACGCGTCCTAGTGCTTTCCGTCAGAAGTGAGATTCCCCCTTTGTTTTCCCGTTGAGGCGGAGACACCTCCACGCACTACAGCTGTGAGAGTGACCATGAAGTTCCATTTCATAAGCACTCAGATTGGAGCTTTGTAGAGCTGAACTGATTGTGCAGCACCAAAGAATGTGCGTTGGGGACGGGTGCTATGTTCTGGGGCGGCTCTGTCTGTCCTGTTGGGCTTATGGCCACCAGAAGGAGCACCAGCTCTTGGCTTGAGAGAGACAAGCTGCCTTAAGATACAGCTACAAAGCTGGTGTGTAGTCCTTCCCACATAGGCACATGGGTTTCTCTGGAAACAGAGTTTGGCAGAGTTTCCAGCTTCTGTGCTTGAAAAGTCATTCCAGCCCACTGTTTTGTTACTGCTTCCTCTGATACGAGTGTCCCTTGCTTCTGGCACTAGTTTTGGCCCTCTGCTGAGTGGCAGCAGAATTCGGAGACCTTGCAGGGTGTCTTCCCAGTGGAGAAGAAATAAGTGATATTGAGTCTCTGGGTATATTTTAAGTGTGTCTTGTTTATATAAACACCAGTCCTAAACCAGAGACAGTTGCAAACAGCATACAGGCAATCTCTTCTTTCAGAAATCTCAGCCCACTTAGCAGCGCTTGATTCCCAGGAAGCTACTGTGTCCCAGGAATGGCCTCCACACACACACAATAAAGCAAAAGCAAAGAGCAAAAGCTGCTTTTTTGCTATAGTTTCTCTCAAAGACCACTGCGCTATACAACTAACAACGCAGTATTTCTGTAAGACTAAAATCTTGCTACCATGCTAAGAAAAAAACTTGTATGACAATGTATAACAGCACCAGCTGGTGACTCTAGCCAGAATAATCGGAAGGGAATACTTCACAAATCCCGTTGTTAAACACAGACCTTGTCCATTCACAGAATATTTTTGACCAGAAAATGGTATTTCAATTATGATGATTTCCATAATCATAGAGCTCAGAGACCCCAACAAGATTGGGGGCCTACTATAGTATGAGATGTAAATACACATCATGAGAGACAGTCCCTTCCCCAAAGAGCTTACAAGCTCATAGACAATGTCCCTGTTTACTGAGGGGAAACTGAGGCACAGAGAGATCACACAATTTGCCCAAAGTCCCAAAAGGGACTCTGTCCAAGCCAGTAATTAAATCCAGCTCTCCTAGTTCCAATCCAGAACCTTCACCACAAAACCATCCTTCCACCCCATAATGCTAGATAAATGGATAGTCATTTTCAAACACTCTGCTCTTAGTTATGTTACCAAGCTAACTGTGTATATTTTTTTATATTGCCTTTTTTTTATTTTTTTGCTTTTAGCTTGCACTTCTGGCTTTTAGCTAAGCTTGAGTGTGACTCCTTTAGTTCTCTAATCGATTTCACTTCAGCCCAGGTGTGCCTCATCTCCAGACTCATAAGTGCAAATGCAAATGGCTGGGGTTACAACCAGGAACCTAGAGACAACCTACACTGGGGCTCAAAAATTTGATCATAGAATCTTAGGGTTGAAAGGGACCTCAGGAGGTCATCTAGTCCAACCCCCTGCTCAAAGCAGGACCAATCCCCAAATGGCCCCCTCAAGGATTGAACTCACCACCCTGGGTTTAGCAGGCCAATGCTCAAACCACTGAGCTATCCCTTCCCCCATTTTGTCAGTTGTTCGCGTCTCTTCAAGTGTGATATAAGCAGGAGTCTGTCTAGTTAGAGACTGCGTTTGCCCTTCAGAAAAATGCCACTTCCAGGCACGGGCAGAGCCAGGTTTTGTAATTGTGAGAGGAGCGCTGGGTCGTTGGTGGTGCCTCCCCATTCAATGGGTGCACTCCTCTTCCATCACTGCCTCCGCCTCCTTGCTGCTGCAGGTGGGTGACCAGACAGCAAGTGTGAAAAATCGGGACGGGGGTGGGGGGTAATAGGAGCCTATATAAGAAAAAGACCCAAAAAATCGGGACTGTCCCTATAAAATCGGGACATCTGGTCACCCTACTCCCAGGGGGCACCACCCACCTGCAGCAGCACCTTCTGCCCTGACACGGCCTGGTGGGGAGGGGAGGCCACAAGGTGTGGTGGAGGACTGGAGTGTGAGCCTGCCTTGTGCTCACCCAGCACTGATGGCTACTGCCCCAGGGGGGCGGGCTCAGCTCCATGCTCTGGGCTTTGCAGTCTGGCAAAGGGGTTGCAGCGCAGTTCAGCTTTGGCCCATCTGGCATGATCGAGGGGTGGCTGGGCCAAATTTGGATGAGTGCCCTGTGACCCTGTCCTCCGCGTTGCAATGCCCAGAGAGGGGAGCCAGGCCTAGCTCTGTAGGACGAGCCGCTGCGACCAGGTGAGCACAGGGCAGACTTGCCCTCCAATCCCATGTGACAAGGTGCCACATATACACCTAAAGGCCTCCGGCATAGGGTGGGAAGGTCGGCCCCCTACCCTCCTATTAGTTTTGCTGCTGCTCCCAGGTAAGAATCATTATCCATTCTGTGGGCATATATTGAGGCAAAAGCTGTCAGCCATATGACTGTGCTAACATGGAAGAGGAGGTTGGGTTGGTAAATCTTCCCTCTGTAGTGTTAGTGGCAAGGGGAGGGGGAACTGGCATGGAAGGTTGGCTCCTGTGGGGAATACGTGCTTATGTTGTTGTTATATGAATAATGCATACGGCGTTCTAGCCTGCATGGATTTTCATATTGCGCTCACCCCTGTAGTTTCTGAGCACCTGGAAGAGGTCTCCATTATCGGTGCTCATCACCAAGTTCTCTAGACAGGAAATACCATCTCTGTATAAGGGAATTTGTAAAGCACCCTCCCCTTCCTGTGACAGGGCTATCTCTGGGCACGTCTTCACTATGGACCTAAATCAGTGCGGCTGCAATCGAAGCAGCAGCAGCGATTTAGCGGGTCTGGTGAAGACATGCTAAATCGATGGCAGAGCACTCTCCCGTTGATTTCTGTACTCCACCACCCTGAGAAGCGTAAGGTGAGTCGGCGAGAGAGCATCTTCCATCGACACAGCACGGTATAGACATGATGGTAAGTGGATCTAGCTATGTCAACTTCACTTACGTTACTCATGTAACTGAAGTAGCATAGCTTAGATCGATTTACCACGGTAGTGTAGACTAGCCCTTAGTGTGGAACTGAAGGTCAAGTGTAGCAGTAAGAGGGGAGGGCTCGGTGCCCTCTCTATTACTTATTAGTATTGGCTGTAAAGCAGATCAGGGCCCCTTTGTGCTACCATCTGATGAGAAACAACAGGTGACAAGAACAAAGAAGCAGGAGGACAAGGCAACAGTGAAATGCTAGAGTTTGGTGTCATAAGCAGCAGTCTTGGCGCACACATTGTCTAGGCAATCTCTGAAGATCCCTGACCATTTCTGTTGCTTTTCTCCTGCCAAGTTACCCCTGGTTCTGCCATGGTGGTGCTCAGAGTCAAACACAATATTTCAGGTGAAGTCACACCAGATGCACATAGGGGAACCCAACTTCCCTGCTCCGTACCATGATGCTTTTGTGTCTGCCCTCTAAACCATGCTGTCAATGCAACCAGTCCTTTCTCCCAGATCAGGAGACCAAGAAGATGAGTTCCTATGTGCTCTTTAAGCTCCAGAGCACATGCAGTGTATTAAAAATTTAGCGATTATGATTAATCACTAAAACAGTTTAATTCCCTGTGTTCTCAGTCAGTCCAGTGTACTTTCAGTTTTTCTTTCCATGCACAGAGAATTGCTTTGGGAATCACACAGGTTAAATATTTTACCTTGGCAACCTATTTTGGCAACTTTATATCCTATTGGAGATTGTGGTGATGAATACAATTTTTCTCATAAGTTAATTCAATGTCCTCTAATTATCTGATGAACAGTACACCATATTCAATGCATCTTCACAGAATATAAATTGGATGAAATGGAGGAAGCTTGCGACATTTACTTTGAGATTTCAGTAGAGTAATATAACAATGATTTGCCTTTCACTCAAGGATATCAAAGTGCTTTTCAAGTAATAGACACACTGGCAAGCTAACGTTTGTGTACTCTCAAGTAACAATCTTTTTCTTTCCTACTGACAATATCTTAGATAATATGGAAAGAATTCTAAAAGTTGAATCCACTTTTCCTCAGGCATGCTGCTTTGTTCCTGTTGTATATTTCTCTCAGCTTGGACAATAAATGCAGGCTAGCAAATTTCACTTTTGTTTGTAATTTGTTTATTTAGATTTAAAAATCAATAAATAAAGAGGTGCACATGTCTAAGGCTTTATGTGCACCTGCCATAAATTACAGAAACAATTAAAATAAATAGCCCACTGAACACACAACTCCATGAGAATGCAAAAATAATACTGTACATGAAACACAAAACCCATCATTTTTAACCAGCTTCACTTGTCGGTTTTAGGCATTGGCAGGTTGCTTTAGTATTTGGATTGTAAACACAACAGGTCACTAGTACTCCTTCCTTTTAAAAATAAACCACGTTGACCTTTTTTAGGAACAAAATTTCTGTTGATAGACCTTGTAAAAACAAGCTGTTATAAGACCTTTATTTTTGGCCCTAAATTGATTTGACTTTATCTCCTTAATTACTGATCCTGTGAGGCACAGTAATTAAGTGTTGTTAACCTCAGTTTAGAGATGGGGAAACTGAGACACGCAGAAGTTAATTGATTTGCCCTAGATCACAGAGTAAGCCAGTGGCAAGACCAGGAATAGAATCCAGAAATCCTGACTTCCAGTGCCATGCTCTAAAAGCAAGGGCAAGCTCCACCGGCATGAAAAAGATAGACTTCTCATCAACTGCTGCTGAAAAACAATCCGATTGTTGGAAAACTTTCATATTGGCAGCTGTTGTCTGGCACCTAGCTTAGTTAACAAGATACATGTTGTTGTTTGACGCTTGTTTGTGTGAGCGGCTGCATTCAAGCTCCAGGATCTCAAATGTTGCCAAACAAGCATGTAATTAGAATGCAGGGTGTTGGAATACTGAACATCAGCCAGTTAAAAACTTACATTAATCCTAAGGGTTGACCATTAAGTGTTCATGATAAAATATCCAATCCGGAGCACCAGTTGTACTCTGAATGCAAACAGAATCCAGAAGTGTAATCAGGATCAATTTGGGGTGACTGGGTGGTTGAAATAAAACTATTTTAAATTCTTCTACTTCCTTTAGAGTAAAAAACTTATTTCTATGGCAATTCAACCTTACTCGTCTCCCATAGGCAAATTCGTAAACTACCAGTATTTATGAAATATATACTAACATTCCCAGACAAAATCCATTAAGATATAGTTAATGCTAAGAGTTTATATCAGTAATTTAAGGGTAAAAACCATTACAGGGATGTTGTAATTATTCCAAAAACCCAGGAGATTCAGAGTTAAGGTTACACTTAAAAAAGAAAAAATCCAAACATGCAGAGGTAAGAAATATACAGTGAAGGCAGCCAAATAACCTTAACTCTGCCATTTAGCAACACCATGGAATAAGATTGTGATTATAATTAAGACAATGTAATGGTCTCAGATTAGATAAATACTGCTTGATTTTTAAAGATAAATTAACTTTTTCCATATTTTTTTTCCCTGCATGGCATCGCTACAGAGCAGAATTCAAGTTGCCTGGGTGCCTTAACTGTGTATTGCTTAGGGTGGGTAATGTGGCCAAGTTCACTTGATGAAGTGGACATGCATATCCAGTTTTTTTTAAATGAACTATAAATGTTGCATTAAGGTAGTATCGATTTAATTCCCTGTTGAGTTCTTAGAAAAAAGGGAGAAAAAGGTTCCTTTGCTTAATGACATAAACATGCCCCAGTCAGGCTGCATGTTACAACCAGGTAAATGGGGTGGTGATCTCCTTTGCGAATGCTGTTTGGCTGGAGCTAGTATTCTGCAAAGCTTTGGTAACAGAACAGCATCCTGTCTCTGTTTGGATGGCTGTGCCTTGGCTAGAGAAACAAATAAAAGTCATTAATAATTGTAAGGAAAGCTTAAAATCTGTAGACTATTCTACATTGCCGCAAAAAGTATGGCGAATCCCCCCAGAACTACAGGATCTCTGATTTTACCCTGTCCCAGCTTTAGATTTTATTGTTTGTGTTTTGGGTATTTGTAAACTCTTGTATAAATATTGCCCTGGAAGCACCTGTGCCTTTCTGGTCAGGCAAGGAAAGCCTGTCATGGAAATTCAAGGCTACCCTGACACCCACCATCTAGTGGGGGAATAGGCATGGACAGCAACTAGGGCTGAAAGCAGGAAAGAGTTGACTCGAAGGACTCACTGAGCAGAGAAGACTGAATGAGGGAACTGCTCCTCAGTGGGGAGGAAAAGACCATGACTATGTGATGGGGGACTAGGCACTGGTGGGGAAACGCAGAAGGCCCGTGCAGAGCTTTGGGGAGGGAGATCAGTGGCAAAAGATGAGCGTAAAATGCTACCACAGTTGTAAGGGAACCACTGAGGAGCAGCCCGTGGGAAGCACACACATGTCCACGCAAGCCCTCCTCTGTCTTTTTCCATGCTTTGACAATCTTCCACCTGTGGGGATGCCAGCAGCATTTTGACCTCTGAGAAGTACAGACATATGCAGAGCATGTTTTTCTTCTAGTATCATGCTAAACTGTTAACTATCAGAGCAGCAGCTCTTCTTTTTTTGTATTGTTATATTTAATACTATAGTCCTTAACCCTGATGAAACAAATATCTCCTCCCCTCCCCCACCCTCAAGTTCTTCCTTACTTGGCCAACACTAAATGACAATTTTTTTATAAATGGCTTAGCGTTGTTTAGGAGTCCTCCCATTCCCCTTCACGCAGATTTCTACCAGTGTCCACTTGGTACTCACAGGGATTTGAAGAACACCCCCAACAGGAAAGACCCACATCCTGCTGATGTTTGCTTGACAACCTGTATATTTTCTGAGTGTGTGCGTGCTATGATCTATATTGACTTGTCCCCATACAATTGCCTAATGTCTCCAAAGCTGTGAAGGCTTTAGAGCAGTAGTTAAGCCATTTAAAGAAGGCTAGAAGCCTCTTAGCAAGAAACAAGGCCTTCATTTTAATACATTTCAAATTAGCAGATTGTGTCTCTCTAATGCCAGACCTATGCTGTTATGTAGATCCATTGAAGGCAAAATTAATATAGTGCCCAGGCTGCAGAAATCACTATCAGAAGAAGGATAGAAACATCTGCAAATGCTACATACGTTAAAAGTTGCAGAAGAGATATAGTGACTGCTTATTGTACTTCACATTTACCCTATGGATCTCATGGGAGGATACGGAGTTTAGAAAGTTAAGTGCTTATGTAGTGTAGGTTGCCTTTGACATACTTGCCAGTAATTCTTAACTGTGAAATTTCCCCTGTTGTGGGTTTTACTTATGAACCATAAATGTTAATTTAATTTTTGTGGTGGAACTAGGAGATGATGCTAATGGAACAGAAAACTGCCACAGATTCTGCTGCTATTTACATACCAAGGCAAAATTAAGGCAGCCGATTCCAGTGATACACCACAGCTCTACAACTCCCATGCTGAACTGCCCCACATCCCCAAGAGACCATAAGAATGGCCATACTGGGCCAGACCAACAGTCCATCTAGCCCAGTATCCTGTCTTCTGGCAGTGGCCAATTACAGATGCTTCAGAGGGAATGAACAGAACAGGCAATCATCAAATGAGTTATTCCCTGTCGCCAACTCCCAGCTTCTAGCAGCCAGAGGTTTAGGGACATCCAGAGCATGGGGTTGTATCCTTGAACATCTTGGCTAATAGCCATTGATGGACCTAACCTCCAGAACTTATCTAATTCTTTTTTTTTTTTTAACCCAGTTACACTTTTGGTCTTCGCAAAATCCCCTGGTAACGAGTTCCATAGACTTGCATCTGAAGAAGTGAGGTTCTTGCCCACGAAAGCTTATGCTCCCAATACTTCTGTTAGTCTTAAAGGTGCCACAGGACCCTCTGTTGCTTTTTACGAGTTCCATAGATTGACTCTTGCAGGAAGAAGTACTTCCTTTTGTGCATTTTGAACCTGCTCCAAATTAATTTCTTTGGGTAACCCTTGTGTTATGCGAAGAGGTAAATAATACTTCCTTATTCACTTTCTTCACACCATTCATGATTTTATAGACTGCTATTATATCCCCTCTTAGTCGTCTCTTTTCTAAAATGAAAAGTCCCAGTCTAATTAATCTCTCCTCATGTGGAAGCTGTTTCACCCCCTAATGATTTTTGTTGCACTTCTCTGTACTTTATCCAATTCTAAATGTGTTTTTTTGAGATGGGATGACCAGAACTGCATGCAGTATTGAAGGTGTGGGCGTACCATAGGTTTATATAGTGATATTACGATATTTTTTTGTCTTATTATCTATCTACCCTAATGATTCCCAACATTCTGTTAGCTTTTTTGACTGGTCCTGTATATTGTGTGGTTGTTTTCAGAGAACTATCCACAATGACTCCAAGATCTCTTTCTTGAGTGGTAATAGCTAATTTAGACCCCATCATTTTGTATGTTTAATTTGGCTTGTGTTTTCCCATGTGCATTACTTTGCATTTATCAACACTGAATTTCATCTGCCATTTTGTTGCCCTGTCACTCAGTATAGTGAGATTCCTTTGTAAATCTTCACAGTCTGCTTTGGACTTAACTATCTAGAGAAATTTTGTATGTTTTGCAAATTTTTCCATCTCACTGATTACCCCCTTTTCCAGATCATTTATGAATATGTTGAACATCACTGGTCCCACAACAGACCCCTGGGGACATCACTATTTACCTCTCTCCATTCTTTAAACTGACCATTTATTCCTACCCTTTGTTTCCTGTTTTTTAAATAGATTTTGATCTATTAGACTAATTAGAGGACCTCCCTCTTACCCCATGACAGCTTACTTTGTTTGTGAGGAACCTTGTCAAAGGCTTTCTGAAATTCCAAGTACACTATAACCACTGAATCACTCTTGTCCATGTGTTTGTTGACCCCCTCAAAGATTGGTGAGGCATGATTTCCCTTTAGAAAAGATGTGTTGACTCTTCCCCAACAAATCAAGTTTATCTATGAGTCTGATAATTCTGTTCTTTACTATAGTTTCAACCAATTTGCCTGGAACTGAATTTAGGCTTACTGGTCTGAAATTGCTGGGATTGCCTCTGGAGTCTTTTTTAAAAATTGGTGTCACATTAGCTATCCTCCAGTCATCTGGTACAGAAGCTGATTTAAATGATAGGTTACATACCCCAGTTAATAGTTCTGCAATTTCATATCTGAGTTCCTTCAGAACTCATGGGTGAATACCATCTGGTCCTGGTGACTTATTACTGTTTAAATACCTCCTCTCATGACACCTCAATCTGGGACAGGTCCTCAGTCACCTAAAAAGAATGGCTCAGGTGTGGGAACCTCCCTCACATACTCTGTAATGAAGATCGATGTAAAGAATTCAGTTAGCTTCTTTGCAATAGCCGTATCTTCTTTGAATGCTTCTTAAGCATCTCGATCATCCGGTGGCTCCATTGATTGTTTGGCAGGCTTCTGGCTTCTGATGGGTTTTTTTGTTTTTTTTGTTTTTGGCTGTTTGTTTTCGAGTCTTTGGTTAGTTGCTCTTCAAATTCTTTTTTGGTGTGCCTAGTTGTACTTTTACAGTGGACTTGCCAGAGTTTATGCTCCTTTCTATTTTCCTCAGTAGGATTTAACTTCCAATTTTTAAAGGATGCCTTTTTGCCTCTAACCACTTCTTTTACTTTGTTGTTTAGCCATGGTGGCATTTTTTGGTCTTTTTACTATATTTTTAAATTTGGAGTATACATTTAAATTGAGCCTCTATTATGGTGTTTTTTAAAAGTTCCCATGCACCTTGCAGGCATTTCACTTTTGTGTCTGTACCTTTTAATTTCCACATAACTAGCTTCCTCATTTTTGTGTCATTCCCCTTTCTGAAGTTAAATGCAACTCTGGTGGGCTTCTTTGGTGTCCCCCCACCCCAAAGATGTTAAGTTTAATTATATTATGGTTGCTATTACCAGCTATGTTCACCTCTTGGACCAGATCCTGTGCTCCACCCAGACTAAATTGAGAATTGCCTCTCCCCTTGTGGGTTCCAGGACCAGCTGCTCCAAGAAACAGTCATTTATGGTGTCAAGAAACTTTATCTCTGCATCCTGTACTGAGGTGACATGTACCCAGTCAATATGGGGATAGTTGAAATCCCCCATTATTATTGAGTTTTCTATTTGTATAGCCTCTCTTGTCTTCCAGAGCATTTCATAATCCATCCTGGTCAGGTGGTTGGTAGTATATTCCTACTGCTATATTCTTATTATTCAAGCATGGAATTTCGATCCATGGAGTTTCTATGGTACAGTTTGATTCATTAAGATGTTTAGTTTATTTGACTCTATTCTTTCTTTCACTTATAGTGCCACTCCCCCACCAGCGTGACCTACTCTGTCATTCCTATATGTTTGTACCCTGGCATTACCAAGTCCCATTGATTATCATCCTTTCACCAAGATTCTGTGATGCCTATTAGATCAATAGCCTCAATTAATACCAGGCAGTCAAGTTCACCTATTTTAGTAGTTAGACTTCTAGCATTTGTATACAAGCACTTATCAAATTGGTCACTTTTTAGCTGTCTGCCATTATGTGATGTAACTGAATGAGACTCTTCTTCATTTGACTGTTTCTCTTCCATTCCTACCTGTACTTCATCAACTTTCATCCTCTCCTCCTTAGTAGGATATACAGAATCCTTATTAATAGATCTTCCCCTAAGGGATATCTCGGTTCAAACCATGGGCTCTTCTGTGCTTGTCTGCTTTCCGCAATTTAAAAACTAGGGGAGACTGTGGTGCTTCCTGAAAGATGTGGCCCAACCAGGGAGCTCAGCTTATAGAGAAGAATGGGAGCATGAGGCAGCTGAACTACAATTCCCATGTGTCACTGTGGCAGCATTTTAGAATCAAAGTATTTCAGTGTTAGGCTGAAATATTTTAATTTTAGATTTTCACCAAAATATCAAAATTTTCCATTGGACAAACCTGTTTTCTGACTAGTTCTTATTAGTGAGCCCATATAACATCCTCCAAGATACAAGATTGTGAAAACAGAGTCTCATACTGTATATTCATCTACCATAGCCCTCCACAAATTCTTAGTGCTCCCCTAGCCTTCCCATTCTCTCAACGGCAGCTGGTAAAGAAGTTCTGAATATGTATCAGTGCAAAGCCATCACAGTGTTTTCCCAACATTGCATTTGGCAGACACCATTTTGAGCTCATGTATTCTATAGGGTCTACTTTGGACTAGGGAATGGCAGATACTGCCACAAGCTTCCTTGCTAATGAAAGGCTGGCATATTTTTGTACTGAATCAGCCCCAAAGCTATCTGTCACTTAATCCAGCCGAGTGTGCGGTGCTGAATCTTCTTTCCATTCCCTAGAGTTGTGGTACATTAAAAATAGACTCAAGCAGGTCAGACTAATTTTGTTTCCTATAATCAATCTGACAGCCCTTCCTGTGGAGCTATATAATTGTCTATTACAAGTTTCATTAGGACCAGGCATTGCACAGAAATGACCTCAGGAGAATTGTTTGCAGTGTTGTTGTAGCCGTATAGGACCTGGAGAAGAGTTCTGTGTAAACTCGAAAGCTTGTACCTTCTGCCAACAGAAGTTGGGCCAGTAAAAGATGTTACCTTCTCCATTTTGTCTCTTCCAGGGGAACTATGAGGACTTTTTTTTTTTAATCACAACACTGGAATTAAAATTAAATGAAAGAAGGGAAAGGATGTGCTGTGAGCCCTCCAGTGTGTTGTTTGAGCTGTGGTTTGCATGTAGAACACACAGGGGCATGGCAAAATCTGCATGATTTTTCTCCTGGCCTCTCTGATCTGCTGTGCGAGCCAGCTATAACACTCTGCTAATTGTTGAGCTGCTCTTTCTCCTGCTGCGTCTCATAGCACTCACAGGAGATGCAGAGCAGCTAGGTCAACTGAACAGCTGCCAAATGGACTTAGAGTTGTGGCGGGAAGTTGTGAGATGGTACCAAAGAAACATGCTTTGTTATTGGGGGAATGTCTACACAGAATTTAAGCCTGAGTCTAAGCCTGGGCTCAAACCAACCCCCCCCCCCTTGTATCCACACTGCAAATGTATTAACCTAGGGCTCAGACCCAGGGTCCCAGGACTCTACAGGGCTGGAGTGTCTGAGCATGTGTTAATCAGGACCTGGCGTCTGAGCCCTGTTGGTGTCCTGTGTGCACGCATCCCTGGTTTGTCTCAGGTCCAGGAAGTCCTCTAGATGTATCCCACAGTTCCCAGTGGCAGAGGAGCAGCGATGCAGGCAACCAATGCAGCAGCCAGAAACACCACCATCTGGCTGAGCATGATCCCCCTGCTGCTCCTCCATGGCGGTGGCAGTTCCTTCTCGCTGCTCTGCAGCGCTTGCCTGGACCAGGGAGCAAAGTTGACAGTTGGGAGGTGGCTTCTGGTTGCCATGATGTTGGGGGTTATCCTTCCCTCAGCAGTGCTGAGTTCAGAGCTCTGCCGCTCACCCTCCCTGCAGGGTTCTGCTTTTTGGCCCTTGTTCCCGGGTGTCCTCCCCTCTTCCCCCCCCCCTCCCAGGCAGTGTGTGCAGGGGCGCCTGGGCTGCGTTCGCTGTGAGTGGAAGCCAGTCCCAAAACTTCCCCACAGCCTCCCGCAGTGATGGCTCTGGCTCCAGCTCATCCTTGCTGATGGGGGGTGGGAGGCTGGGAGCAGGGGCCAGAGAGTGGAGTGGGGACCAAGCGGCTGCCCTGAAGGGAGGGGGAACGGCTGAGGTGTTGGGAGTCGTCCCTCTCCTGACTGTGTTGAGCCGGGAGCCCTGCCATTCCTCCTCTCTGCAGGTCCCATTGCACTCTCTGTCCCTTGGTCCCACCCTCCCTGGGGCTGCATGTGCAGAGGCATCCGAGCTGCGTGCACTGTCAGGGGGGCAAGTGAGAGCCAGCCCCAAAACTTCCCCGCAGCCTCCTGGGGATCCCTTATCCCTACCTCCTGAGGTGTGGTGGGGGCAGGGATAAGGGATCCCCGGGGGGTGCTGGAGAACACTGCACCCTGAGCCCTGGGGATGTACTTCACTGCTTTGCAGCTGGCAGCAGCCGGGCTGGGATGTGTGTGTGTTTTCACTGATACCTTCATTTTATGTCAAACTTCAAAACAAATAGACAAAAATAAATAACCAAACAAAAACACCATCACTGAACATCCCATTTTAAAAATTAAGAATTACAAAGTTTCATTGTAATAGTTTGACAGCCCTGGAGACTGATGTGCTAATTATCCTCAGAACAGGTGCACATGGCACATTGCTTGACTTTAGCAAAGCTTTTGATACAGTCTCCCACAGTATTCTTGCCGCCAAGTTAAAGAAGTATGGGCTGGATGAATGGACTGTAAGGTGGATAGAAAGCTGGCTAGATCGTCGGGCTCAACGGGTAGTGATCAATGGCTCCATGTCTAGTTGGCAGCCAGTTTCAAGCGGAGTGCCCCAAGGGTCGGTCCTGGGGCCGGTTTTGTTTAATATCTTTATTAATGATCTGGAGGATGGTGTGGACTGCACTCTCAGCAAGTTTGCCGATGACACTAAACTAGGAGGCGTGGTAGATACACTAGAGGGTAGGGATCGGATACAGAGGGACCTAGACAGGATTGGGCCAAAATAAACCTGATGAGGTTCAACAAGGATAAGTGCAGAGTCCTGCACTTAGGACGGACGAATCCCATGCACTGCTACAGACTAGGGACCGAATGGCTAGGTAGCAGTTCTGCAGAAAAGGACTTACGGGTCACAGTGGACGAGAAGCTGGATATGAGTCAACAGTGTGCTCTTGTTGCCAAGAAGGCTAATGGCATTTTGGGCTGTATAAGTAGGGGCATTGCCAGCAGATCGAGGAACGTGATCGTTCCCCTTTATTCGACATTGGTGAGGCCTCATCTGGAATACTGTGTCCAGTTTTGGGCCCCACACTACAAGAAGGATGTGGAAAAATTGGAAAGAGTCCAGCGGAGGGCAACAAAAATGATTAGGGGTCTGGAGCACATGACTTATGAGGAGAGGCTGAGGGAACTGGGATTGTTTAGTCTCCAGAAGAGAAGAATGAGGGGGGATTTGATAGCAGCCTTCAACTACCTGAAGGGGGGTTCCAAAGAGCATGGAGCTCAGCTGTTCTCAGTGGTGGCAGATGACAGAACAAGGAGCAATGGTCTCAAGTTGCAGTGGGGGAGGTCCAGGTTGGATATTAGGAAACACTATTTCACTAGGAGGGTGGTGAAGCACTGGAATGCGTTACCTAGGGAGGTGGTGGAGTCTCCTTCCTTGGAGGTTTTTAAGGCCCGGCTTGACAAAGCCCTGGCTGGGATGATTTAGTTGGGAATTGGTCCTGCTTTGAGCAGGGGGTTGGACTAGATGACCTCTTGAGGTCCCTTCCAACCCTGATATTCTATGATTCTATGATTCTACGGGCATTTTGCTGCCCATGTGACTCAGCCCAGGGCTGGAGAGCCCAATTCTCAGATTAGATGGTAGTTCAGTATAAAGCCTTCTCAAATTGCTGTCATTCTACCGAGACAGCCACCAAAGGAGCTAATTATGCAGTTTGTGTACTTGTGCTCCTTATGAGCAAATGAGTCCCATCAACAGCACCACCACATTTAGGAAACAGGCTGGGCAGTAGAGTTTTCCCACAGTGCATCCCGTTCCTAGAGCTAGAGTGTCGACATTGGGGGGTGGGGGAGCTAGGTACTTTGGAATATGTTTACTTTGACTTGGATCTATGCACTGCAGTGTGGATTCCAGAGCAACTAGGTTCGAGCATGGGTCAGAAAATTCTTAACCTAGGGTTAAAATGCAGTATAGACTCTGTAGCCCAGGGTTCCCTGACACAGGTCAGCTGACTCAAGTCCCACAAACCCTAGGGTTACATCACTGTGTAGACATTAGGGTTGCTGGGTTTTATCCAGACAGTCTGGTTTTTGGCTATGTCTGGGTGCCATTTGGGGTTGCCAGGTGCCTGGTTTTCAGGGACCTGGCAACCCTAAATGACACCCAAACTAAAAGTCTGGTTACCACAGGGTGAGGGGAGATGCTGGGTCATTAACCTGCGCCAGTCCCTGCTCAGCCAGGGCCGCCTCCTACCTGCAGACAGTCTCCTTGAGATGATCCAGCAAGTGACAGGGGAGGGAGAGAAGCGAGTGATGAGGGCCAGGCCATAGGGGAAAGAGGCAGAGAAAGGGGCGGGGCCTTGGAGGAAGAGGCAAGGCAAAGGGCGGGGTCTCAGATGGTCCAGTTACCAGCAATTAGAAAGGTGACAAGCCTAGTAGACATAGTCTGGGAGGTTTTGACTAAGTTGCTCTAGTGGGTCCCCAAATAGTTGGTGCATAGTGTGAAAATTATGTGCTGGTTTCTCACATGAAGTTGCTGAAGTCTAGAATTCACAGATGGGTTTAAATAATGAAACAGTCACAGCTGCATGTCCAATCAGTGTAGAGTGTATCTGCATGTAAAGATCTACTTCTGTTAAAGTGCCTCACATACATAGATCCATATGCAAAAAAGTGCCAGATAAAAATAGGTAACACAACACAGGTTTCATTTTTCAGGAGGTAAAATTGGTTCCCACTTACACCAGGGCACCTCTGTGATCTCAGTGGGGTTGCACTGCTGTAGAGGAGGGTAGAATTTGGGCATGTATGTGTGTACAGTATTGATCAATGTCCTTTGTGATTCTCTCAGCTGTGCAAGGGACTCCACATAATTACTGTCATACCTTTTGTGACTGTGCTGAAGCATGTCTGCAGCTGCCTGTCAAACACTGAAGGGAATTTCTGAGAACTGAAAGGTTAAGCTTAAGCTTTCAATTAAATGAGCATCCAGGGTATGTTTTTAAACTGTGCTTTAAGGGGAGAGTTGGGGCAATGAGGTGCAAAATCAAGTGTGCAAAGAAACAGGATTATTTTCAAAAGTGAAATGTAATTGCCTAGTGCAAATGAGATGGAGGGCTCTGAGTGGTTCATTATGCACCTAAATATTTGCCTTCTGCTGCCTGTGACTTGCTTTCAGATGTTCAGCAAATGAAAAGTCAAGGTTTTATGTTTACAGTTCCCAGAATAATTGCAAATAAAGATGGGAAAGGGACATCTAGACCATGAGTTCAAACAAGTATAACGGGATTGCAATGATCCTGCCATCCCATATTACTAAATGGCAAAAGGATCCTGGTATGATGGGTTGCTTGTGATTGTAAGGGGCAGCAGCCCTAGGGGTCCCTTCGGGTTTATGTTCCTGAAAGCTCATGCTTCAGTGCTCAGCAAGTCACCTGCAGGGGTCAGGAAGGAAGAGTCCCCCCCCGCCCCATGTATTGATTTTTTTTAAATCGCTTCCTTCCTGTGAAGCGCTCGGGGTGGCCACAACTGGAGTTAGGACACTGGATGGGGCGGGCCAGTGCTCTTACGTGGCACTGAGCATTTTCTCCCAGTTGCTTGGCTGGCTAGTTCTTGCTTATATGCTCAGGGTCTAACTGATCACCATATATGGGGTTGGGAATGAATTTCCCCCCAGGGCAGATTGGCAGAGACCTTGGGTTGGTTGTTCTTGTTTTTTGTTTGCCTTCCTCTGCAGCCTGTGGGTGCAGGTCACTCACCGGGATTATCTGGGTATATCTCAGTCGGTTGTCTGCCATTGCAGGGGCCTCATGCACCTCAATCCCTCCTATTCTCTGCCTGTGGCCCACCACAGTTTAGTCTCCGGTGGGCTGCAATACTTTGGTCTCATTTCCATTGTTGGGTTTAGTGTGCGGGGGCTGGGCATGGTGTTGGTGGTCTGTGATATACAGGGGGGTCAGACGAGATGATCTGGTGGTCCCGTCTGGCCTTAAAGGCTATGATTGAATGACACTGATGTAGGGTGACCAGACGCCAAATGTGAAAAATCGGGACGGGGGTGGGGGATAATAGGAGCCTATATAAGAAAAAGACCCAAAATCGGGACTGTCCCTATAAAATCGGGACATCTGGTCACCCTACCCTGATGTAGAATCCTTGCTGCTAGAATCAGTCACATCTAATGGCTGTCCTCTGTCACTCCCAGTTCTCTTGCAGCCTTACAGCTCTCCAGGGGGCTCCCTGCAACTGGATGTTCATGTTTTTGCATTATTTCTCTCTCTCTGTCTGACACACACACACACACACACACACACACACACACACACACACACACACACACACACGTGTTAATATTTTACCAGGTAGAGTCTCATTTTGAATCTTTTAGGGGGTCAAGTCAAGGAACTATAAATCCTGCTCCATCTCTGAGGAGTTCACTCCAGCCCCAGGGGTCTTAGTCCAGCTGGGAGTTTTCATTTAGCTTGGGCGTTTGCTCCAGCTTAAGGAGGTTATTCAAATCCGGAGAGATGAGCGACTTTACTCACGGCTCTAATTTAGACGTTTTTCTATCCTTCACAGGGGAATTCATAAAGGTGGTCTTTCTGCTGAAGCTGTTGTTGGAATTTTTCTATTTTTAATAAACTTACTTTCTAAAGGACCTTCTTTAAAAATATAGTAAAATGCCTGATTTTTAATTAGACTTCTCATTTTTTTCTGCTCTTTTCCCCTTCATTGTATTAATGAGTCACACAATGACTGCAGAGTGACAGTGTTTTGCGGAAGGCATGGCTGAGCACACCTACCTCTTAAACGCTGGGATTTTCAAAAGGGGGGGAGCTGATTGAGTTAGGCAGCCAAGTCCAACTGAAAGCCAATGGGAGTTGGGCACCTACTGCCTTTAGGCCCTTTTAAAATCCAGCAATAAGAAACGAGGCTATAGCAAGTCTGGCAGGGTGGTCTCTAAGAGGCCTGGGTCTTTTGTGAACAGAACAATCCTCTGTATTTATTGTACTACAGAATTAATTATAATTATCCCCCATATGAATGGGAGCGTCTTTGTGCCACCGAGGTTCACTGAGCTGACACAGCAGGACTCTGTTCTGCTGAATGGAAGTGAAACTACCCATGAATTATGTCCTCTCCAGGCAGTTATCCACTGATGCCAGGAAAGAGAAAGCATGTTCGCTTAAATGGTGAATCACCAACGCCTGAAGCAAAAGGAGTGTGCTGAGCTTAAAGCATTAAACAACCTGAAGCCTCCGAGCCAAAGTATATCTGTGAATTCTGAACCTCGGCAATATTGAAGACGGACCTTCCTATCTTATGGTATCCCTGAATGTAGAATTTAAATAGAGGTGAAATAAGACCCCAAGAGTGAAGTTGCATGGATTCCTGTGGGTACCATCCAAATACCCATTTACAATCAGGTAACCTGACTCACACCTGTGATTCTTGAAAAAGAGCCTGTCACATATTCCATAGTTATGGAAATGCCTGCGTGGAAGTGAAATGAATATTGGTTCAGCAGCCTTTAGCACTAGTGCTAACCTGACATACAGATAACAGAGATGGGCAGAAGTTAGAACTTTAGATTCTGGTTGTGACTATGAATTCAATATTTCAGGTTTATTTGACGAAATCAATTATATGCTTGTTGAAATAATTTGCTACTTCTGCTGCCTGCTCCTTCCATACACACACAGGCAGGCTTGTTTGAGCCAATATTTCTTGACTGTGTTGTGCATTTTGGGTCCTGCCTCATCACTCCCTGAAGCTGGCCAGTGTAAAATAGGTGTGACAGTGTGGTGAATCTCAGGCCTTTGTCTGTAACGTCTTCCTAGAGTAATGAACAAATATCAAAACCTGGCATCAATCAAGATACAAAACCAGTGGCCGTGCTAATTTCAGTTATTTGTGAGCTTACCGGTTAGTCTTCATCTTTTTTCTCATTTGCAGAGTGCTCCAATGATGATAATGTCCCTTTAGCTGCCAACATTGTTAAAAAATTCCATTAACAGTTCCCCAAATAGGGTGAGAGTCTGGAGGCCACCCGACTTGCAGTCACCACAGAATTGTTTCTGCATTTAGGTGACTTGCAGGTTATTTTAAATAAGCAAATCCTACTGCAGGCCCCCAAAAGGCCTGGTTTTGAGATAAGCAACCCAACCTCTGGATGCTAGTCCAAACCTACAGAGGCCTGCCCCACAAGGTCCCATTTGCTTAGGGGCAGGACGGCAGGTCCCACAGCATCTTAGGAGGCTAATGGTCCCGTTGTGATGGATGGAGGAGAGGAGATATGGTGCTGGTGCATTACTCCTGTACTTTCTCTTCCCCAGTCTCTATTCACAGTGTGGCTGAGACTGAGGTGAGGGTGGACAGAATATTTAGCCATGGGTTGCTGCCAGTTGTTCAAAATGGTGCCGCCTAGTGTCAATAAAAGGACCTTTTTCCTAACTGCTAAACCAGTTGCCTATGACTTTGACCTAGATGGCAGACATCAAAGGGTTGTTGTTTTAAAAGCCCAGGGGTCTCTGGGATAAAATGGGGCATCTTTAAAAAAAAAAGTTATTTTAATGAAGCATATACTGACTTCTGATATTTATTGTTGAGTTATCAAGATGTGCTGAAACAGGAAGATGGTATTTTCCTAAAGGGGCTGTAAACCATGATGTTCGTGGAAGCAAGAAGCTAATATATAGATTATTAAATGCATTCTGAATGCTTCTTATTGGAACATCTAGGAACCTCTCCATTAAGGGCTTTATGGCCATAAATTTCAAAAGTATTGCAGAAGTAGCTCTTTTCTGAAGCTAATATTTTAAATGGTTGATATCCCTAGATGTCCAGAGAATACTTTTATTCTCACTCTGAGGTGACAAATAATTTTCAGAGAACTCAGTGCATTCCATCTGGATTTACATATGTGCTTTGATTAACACTGTTCTAGAACTCAGTATTATTAACTATGACAATTCTGCCAACCATGAGCCAAGACTATAATAAATATAGATAATATCATAATGTCAAAACATATACCCTATGTAACAATAACGAATAATCTGTCTCCATAACAGGTTCATTGTCTGAGCCAAGTTTTCTATCTAACTCCACAAATGGATCAGCGAATTATTTGAGTTGGCATTAGTACTATGTACTGCAAGACACTGAGCCAGATCCTGGGCTGTGAGGCAGCTTTGTGCTGCTTTGCTGGTGCAAAACTTCTCTGAAGCTGGACCAGCTAGCCTCCAGAGCATATACTATGAATAGAGCGCTACGCTCTGCTGATCCTAGACTGCTGCAATGGCTCATGGAGACATTAGAAGCTGGCTCAATTTCGAGCTCCTAGGCGACTTTAAATTGTGCTGCGACGCTGTCCCAGAACAGCCTAGGATTGGGTAAACAACTTTGGCATAACACCACCCTGTATGGTTTCTCTCCCCCAAACTGAGTGGTGTGGAACATTCTTCAGCCACAGCTCAAAGTCTGGCCATCCACTGGGCTTCCTTCTTTTTAGTTCTTGCTAAGTTTGTTCAATAGGTTGGAGGAGGCAAGTGACAGGAAATTGGAGCACTGAGGCTGAACAGCAATATAAAAAGGATGATGCTTTTTCTTCACTGCAGGTGGCTGAGAATCGCACTGTAGGTGACACTGGACTATAGAGGTTCCCAATCTCTCTTGGGTGCAATTATTGCAAAGAGCAGTAGGATGTATTTGTTATAAGCTGGAACAGGGGCCACCCTAACAGGTTGAGTTTTCTGGGGCTTTGGAGCTGATGCCATCACCAGTTGCATTTTTCACCTGTTTTCCTCTTTTAAAGTATCTGTATTGGAAATCTGCATTTTTATTTCTGAACTATTATCTTCAGCTCGTCAATCTCAGATTTGGGGCCTTTGCAGTCTCTAGGGTTCCTGACGCAGTTGGCACTACCATACATGTTAATGTAATGCTTTTAAGCCCATTAGCTATTCTTACATCTACAATATATTTTCTAGGGTTTTCAACAGTGGAAAGGAAAGAAGAAGTGAGCTGTTGTTGGCATGATCAGCAACATGTTTGGGCATTATGGTAGTATTTCTGAACTTCGCTGACTACATTTGAGCACCTATGTAAAAACATAGGTGTCAAGGTTAATTCCCCACTCTGGCACTTCGAGTGCAGAAGGTAGTGGCACGCAAGGATTCAAAAAATTAATACTGGCCACTCCAGGCTTGTATTAAACTCCCAAGGTTACAGTTTTTCTCTGACCTTGGATTGGTAGATGCTGTCACCACCAAAGTGCAGAACCCCTTTGAGAGCCCAGGAAGGCGCACTTGGGAATTCCTTCCTGTGGGGTACCCTCAAGCCCTTTCACCCCCGCTCCGGGGAAGAGCTGAGAAAGGGGGGAAAAAAGGAAATCAGCTGTACCAGCTAATTAAACAACATGCACACAAACCTCTTAAGACACAAAAGTCCAATTCTGTTCTTAAAAAAGGTAAATGTTATTAGTAAAAATAAAAGAAAGAAAATACATCTGGGAACTTAGGCTATTGCTAGAGCAGCTTTTTGCTATTGCTATTGCTAGAGCAGCTACAAGAATTAAGCACCAAGAATATCTTTCTTGAGGTCCAGCTTAAAGGTTACAAACAAAATAAAAACACCTGGGGTTAGCACAGAGGAATCCACAAGCCATAATGTAATAAAAGGGATAGACCTAATTGCGTCTTGCTAGACATTTCCTGATCTACTTACATATCTGGGGTTTTAAATGAGTAGTTTCTAGGTATGATACTGATGATTTTTCATATCTGGCCCAAGCTTCTTACAGCATAGCTGTTGCCCTGTCTGCCTCTCCCCAGGAGAACAACAGACAGACAGACAAAAGGGGAGTCTTTCTTCAGTTTTAAAAAGTTCTAGCCTTCCCATTGGCTCTTTTGGCCAGGTGCCCACTCACTTCCTTTTACCGATGTACAGCAGTGAGAGTTTTTAACCTTTTACAAGTAGAGCAATTAGAGAACAGCTACTAAGAGGGATTTTATAGCTACTGGCTGGCTGGGTGCCCATAAAAGGGAGCTACCCCCTCCTTCATTTATCACAACAGGAATGGCCACACTGGGTCAGACCAAAGGTCCAGCTAGCCCAGTATCTTGTCTTCCAACAGTGGCCAATTCCAGGTACCCCAGAGGGAATGAACAGAACAGGAAATCATCAAGTGATCCATCCCCCGTCGCCCACCTACATAAAATGGTGGTGCAATGAGCTCCCACAGCAGCCAGTGAAAGTGACAGTTGCTCAGCACTTCTGACGATCAGGCCACTTTTATTTAGATGTTTAAATATGGATTTATAGGTCTAATCTTAGGCAGCTAAGTTTGAAAATGTTGTTCTAAGTTCTTTGGGTAGCTCAGCATCCCCTGGCACTGGATAGACCATGGCAACAGATGCCATTGTGTTGCCCTGGATTTGAGGGGTGTGTATACCCCAGAATGTAATCAGGCTAATTGCAACCATATTGTGTGCATTCAGCCACCCTAAATTTATGAAATAGACCACCACATAGTTACAGTTAATTTGAAGACAGTCTTTCACAAGCAGGGTCAAAACTGGCTACAGTTTCTGCCAATCAGAATGGGAGGAGGGGAAAGACAAGTCAACAACTGAGACTGAAAACTTTGGCAGAGGGAAGACCTTGAGTCTGGATGCCTCTGATATTAGAAGTTTATTGAAAGTTAGGAAAAGTGATGATTTAGTAGGGGAGTCCCTATGAACTATGTGTTTTGTAGTAGTTAGAAAAGATTAGCTGATACAGTGTACCTTGGAGCATTGCTCAGAAGCCATTTTGAGAGATGTTTTTCCTGATACCCTTTCTCCCTGGAGGATGAGCAACTGGTCACTGTGATCCTGCTGTTAATTACTCAATACTGTTCCAGATGATAGATAAATATCTGAGATGTTCTAAACCTATTGCTTATGTCTGTGTGTGCTTAAATCTAATAAACTGCAGTGTTAGAGCACAAGAGCCCACTTACTTGCATTTAATCCTTGATCTGACAGAATTGCTTTGTTCCCATTGATTTACTCCTGACACCGCCTGGAGTGAAATAGTTAAGTTACCACTGCTGGGGTTCGGATAACCCCGGGTAACAATTGCATGTCCCTGTCCCTAAAATTTGGTGGATGAATCTGAGGGGGTAGGGGGAAATGTAGAATCTTTGGGCATAAGGTCTCTCAGTAGCTAGGGCTAGAGGACCATCTATGGGTCAGAGGTTACTTATGCCTATACCTGTAGACTGCTTCTGGTTCAAATCCAGCCCAGGTCAGTCCTGACTGAGTCATCATCACAACTGTTGTATGCAGTGTTGTTATAGCCGTGTCGGTCCCAGGATATTAGAGCAACAAGGTGGGTGAGGTAATATCTTTTATTGGACCAACGTCTGTTGATGAGAGAGCTTGTCGAAAGCGTGTCTCTCTTACCAACAGAAGTCAGTCCAGTAAAAGATATTACCTCACCCACCTTGCGTCTCATCATCACAAGGCTGTTTGAAGGCCTAAATTCAATGAGATTCTCAGTTGAAAGATACATGAACATGTGTAACCCATTGGTGAGAATGGGTTCCAGGCCCGCCTCTGTGCCAATCCACATAGGATATGACATGTTTTAACCTCCACACCTGAACTGTGGTTCTTTAGCTCAAGTAGCAGTATCTCATGCTTTTAGCTCTAAAGGTCCCTTGTGTCAGCCAAGAGGGTGTTTATTACATGTGCATGCACAGAAAGCCCTCCTCACTTCTACAGTTAGTCCATCTGGCATCCAAGTTGGTGGTTCAGCAGAGAATCTAAGGCTTCAATGGACTAAATTATCCTTTTACACTTAGCGGTGGTCTCTTTGCAGCAGAGTTTTGCCATATTAAGAGCATAGTGGGCCACGTTGTGCAGATTTCCTGTGTGGGAGAAGGCAAGGAGCTCTATTCCTCACCCCAAACATAGTCTATTTGGCTGGTCATAATCTCCTTGGGAAGCATAGCGTCTGCTCGCCTCTAACGCTCCCAGTGGCATTAGCCATCATCAAAGGGACACGATGAGGCAGGCATACAGTCTGGTCCATGGAAGTGGCCAGGCATGATGTGTGGAGCAGAAGTACCACTGCAGCATACGCTCCTTGGAAGGGCTGACTCAGACCATCTTCCTTCTGGGCCCTCCATAGATGACAGGGCCCATCTGCACACACTCCAGATTGCTTGAGGGTACCAGGGGGCAGAACTTTGCCTATTGCAGAGGAATCTTGACCGTCCATTGCCTGTGCTGCACCTGTTTTGTAGAGAAACTTGGATTTCTAGGTCTATCAATCAGGCATCTTTCACAAGCAGCAAGTTCAAATAAACGAGTGCAACAAACCCATGGCAACAGGCTTTCTTCTTTGCTCAGCTGCTCTCAGAGTTGATCCTGAATGTTAACACTAAGATTTTAGCATGTCTGTCCTTAGTGCTGGAGGTTTTTTCACCTTTGGACACTCAGCTAGCTTTAATCATGTGCACTTGCTTCTCTAATCCCAAAATTCCCTTTCTTAAACTGGCTTCTTATTAACACAGTTGTTATGTTAGTTTCTTATTTATTTTGTACCGTACCAGAGGTTTTGTGAAGTGCTCTAGAAGTAGTCTTGTTGCTGGCTGCCCTTCCCTCCACACCCAAAATGGTCTGGAGGGAAAGGTTTGGGGTGAACGTCATCCTGAGGGGGGCATGAAAAGGGGACTGTCTTCTGGCCACAATGAAGTCAAAGCTCCCATTGATTTCACTGGGGCCAGGATTTCACCCCAGGGCACCATTCACCCCCACAGGGAAACACCAGAGCTACTAGGATAATGAGGTCAGAAGGCCAATGTATTCCATGATTCCTTGGCCACAGAATTGCCCCTCTGCTGCAGAACTGTGCTCCAGCATCTCAGTTCTCATTTGATATGTTTCTAGCCCATACGATTACAAAGACAATCATGAAAATGTGAACCAACTGAGGCACTTCAGTATGCAGACAATCTGCCACAATAGCTCAGAGAGGTGTGAAATGCCCCATTCATTTCAACCCAGAGATGGGAATGAAGGGTCTTTAATGGTGAGAGAATAAATTAATGTTAGCATGAAAATGTGGTGTTGCTTTAGATTTTGGCCTGGAGTTCACAGGGCCCTGATCATATGGTATAAGTGTCGATCAGACCCCTACATAGGAGAATTGAAATTAAAATGGAATTTGATCTCTTCTATGGATAGAATATTAGACAGCCTAAAATATATAATGATGCACAGATGGGCATGGACCTTTCTGGAGTGTGTATAGTGTTAATCCAGCAAGCACTTTTAAAAGACGTGAACTGCTTCCTGAAGGATAAGAGGGGACACTCGCCATTTTCCTGCTGCAGCTGGAAGATGTCCATGTCTGGTCATCAGCTGACAATTAAGGGACAGATACTTAGCTAGTGTAAAGTTGCATAGCTCCATCGGTCTTGTTGACTTTAATGGAGTTACGCTAATTTGCATCATCTGAGGATTTGGCCTTCACCAAATGTCCATTTCAGCACAATGAAACTCGGTAAGTGCATTCCCCGGTACATGTTCTTCACTTTGGAAACAAGTGAATTACAATGTTGTAAGTCTGAAGCTATCAAAACCTATTTGTATTCTGATTCCTGATTAATAATGACAGCCAGTTTAACAGCTTTCAAAAATGGAGAGGGACCAGAGTTATGAATCTAGGGACACAAATGAAACTGTCAAAGGAAATTTGTGTGGGTGAGTGCCATTCTGGTTAAGCATCTCCCAACAACTGAAACCCACAATAAGAATAATTAATTGACTAAAACTTAATACAGTGCAGCTGGCATAATTTGAACTACTCATATTAGTGGCTGAAATCAAAAGCTCATGGGACTGAATTAGCATAGCTATTACCTCTGTACTGCAATGGATGCAAACTGATTCATAACAATACTGTTGCTCATCCTTTTCAGATCTTGCAAAGGAACAAGTGCGTGCAGATGTATGACATGCACAGTATTTTGAATCTCAAGAAGCTTAGTGTGGGGGAGGTATAATTGTTTCAGATATATTAACCTCAATGTCATGGAAAAAATCAGGATGATAATCAAATCCTAGCTCTTGGTGGATGTGGAATGTTTGCAATAGTTAGTTAATGGGATGTCTAATTGTTCTGTGACTTTTCAATGTATTTTTTTAATGTCATGAGGAAGACAGCATTTAGGGGCCTTTGATCTTCTTGATGAGAACAGAAAAGAATATCTTGCTTTCTAATATTTTCAAGGTACACAGAAAAGGATTGATCCCTGCACTATCTAAGGGTGAATTATTTTACTTTTGTTTCACTACAGGAAATAAACATTCTGTTTTCTGAACTTCCAGGAGAAGAGTTTTCTAGGGTTCTGGCTTGCCAGGACTCAATTGTCTCCTGCCACTTCCAAGAGCAAAGAACCTGGGATAAGTGACATCTCATGGACCCACTTCTCCTAGAAGGATAGAGATTTCTGAAGAAGGCCTGTCACAGCTTACTACCTCCACTAGGAGCACAAATTTCCAGTGAAAGACTGTCACAGCTTCCCACCCTGAGGGATGAAGATCTCCAAGATCTATCATGGCCCTCTCCCACATACCTCTTCGGGTATGTCAACATAACATTTGGGAGAGAGACACTCCCAGCCCAGGTCCAAGGTGAGGCTTGAGCTAGTGTGCTAAATTAGCTGTGTAAACAGTGTTGCTCAGGCTCTGAAGCATCACGCCCCTCTCATCCCTCCACTCCCCACCCCCTCCAGCATCAGATCCCGAGCTCCAGTTCGAGCATGTGGTAGTTATTTTTAGCACACTAGCATGAGTACGCTAACAAGTCTATGAATATGGGCTTGGAGGCTCACTCCAGATGCAGTGTAGACATACTGTTGGTGTTGAATTCATGGATGGGAAGAAAATAAGCTTGCCCTGCTCAGCATCCTTCATAGGAAGTGAAATTTTTCAAGACCGCAATAGCCTTTTACGTCTCCCAGGAATGAAGTTCCTGATAAGGATTCTTCTCTCTAGGAGATGATGTTTTCTAAGGAAATGGTGTCTCATGGCCTGTTTCAAAGTGCAGTGTTATAGGACTTTGGTAGTATCCCTTTAAATAGCTTGTGAGCCCTCTAGTGACCCTCAGTGTCTTCTGTTCTGTTGCAGAAGCCACCAGAACCCAGCCAGAGCAGTAGTCTGTATATGTAGCTAAGCCTTACATGTTCTGTGTAGTTATTTACTGTGCTTATTTGGACCCCTGTGTGACCATGTGGTGCCTTCATACTAAGTTTGTTGTGTAAAAGAGCAAAAGGCCCAGCAGACAGATTTAAACATATAGCATGGTGGTGGAATAAACACAGTGATAGGCCTGCGGAGCTGTCTTGTTGATTTATAATTATTATAAATCTTGTTTCCCATTCAACTTGATTATCAAGTTTGAACTGTATTTAGATTTCATATTTTTCCTCTGCCTTGATCCTGGTATAACCTTTTCCATTGTAGCAAAGTGGGTCTAAAACACTGCCACATCAGAGTATTAAGCTCTCACTCAAGGGAGCATTTTACACCCATAAGGAAGTGGACAATCAGGCCATTGCTGCTTTACACAATTCATATCAGTCAGTATATAAACTGTAGTCACTGAACTGCCCTATACTGAAATTCTTCACATTGAGCACATCAATCCCAATGCTTCCACAAAGATCTGTGAGAAAAATTGGAGTTTGCAGCATGACATGGATGTTTAACAAAGCACATTCCAAAGCCAAAGCTCCTCTTCTTTAAACTGAGTAGACTACAGTTCAAGAACCTGCTGTTGATCTCAACTGTGGTGATATCACATGGGGGAGAGAATGAATGATTTAGTATGCTATATGTTAAAACCAAGTGGATCAAAGAAGAACTGGAATGCTCAGAATTATTACTTAGCAGACTAGAATATATATACTGAATATATAGAAAGTGTAGTAACATACCTGTGCTAAATTTTGCAATAGTGGTGCTGCAGTATAGAGTCATAGAAGTGTAGGGCTGGAAGGGACTTCAATCATAGAATCGTAGGACTGAAGAGACCTCGAGAGATCATTTAGTCCAGTTCCCTGCACTCAAGGCAGGACTAAATAATAACGAGGCCGTTCCTGACAGGTGTTTATCTAACCTGTTCTTAAAAACCTCCAATGACAGAGATTTCACAACTTCTCTAGGCAATTTGTTCCAGTGTTTAACTACCCTGACAGTTAGGAAATTTTTTCTAATGTCCAAACTGCAATTTAAACCCATTGTTTCTTGTCCTATCCTCAGAGGTTAAGGAGAACAGTTTTTCACCTTCCCCCAGTAACCTCCCTCCCCCAACCTGAAACCCTCTCCCGTTGATGTATTTGAAAACTGTTATCATGTCCCCCCTCAGTCTTCTCTTCTCCAGACTAAACAAAACCAATTTTTTCAATCTTTCCTCATAGGCCATGTTTTCTAGACCTTTAATAATTTTTGTTGCTCTCCTCAGGATTTTCTTCAATTTGTGCACATGTTTCCTGAAATGTGGCACCCAGAACTGGACACAATACTCCAGCTGAGGCCTTATCAATGCGGAGTAGAGTGGAAAAATTATTTCATATGTCTTGCTTACAACATTCCTGCTGAGACATCCCAGAATGATGTTCCTTTTTTTGCAAGCTGTTACACTGTTGACTCATATTTAGCTTGTGATCCACTATGACCCCCAGATCCCTTTCCATAGTACTCCTTCCTAGGCAGTCATTTCCCATTTTGTATGTGTGCAATTGATTGTTCCTTCCTAAACGGAATACTTTACATTTGTCCTTATTGAATTTCTTCCTAGTTACTTCAGACCATTTCTCCAGTTTTTCCAGATCATTTTGAATCTTAATCCTATCCTCCAAAGTACTTGCAACCCCTCCCAACTTGGTATCATCTGCCAATTTTATATTTTATAAGTGTATTCTCTATGCCATTATCTAAATCATTTATGAAGATACTGAACAGAACCAGACCCAGGACTGATCCTTGCGGGATCCCACTTGACATGCCCGTCAAGCTTGACCATGAACCACTGATAACTACTCTCTGGGAATGGGTTTCCAACCAGCTATGGACCCATCTTATAGTAGCTCCATCCATGTTTCCCTAGTTTGTTTATGAGAACGTCATGCGAGACTGTATCAAAAGCCTTACTAAAGTCAAGATATACCACATCTACCACTTCCCCCCATCCACAAGGCTTCTTACCCTGTCAAAGAAAGCTATTAGTTTAGTTTGGCATGATTTGATCTTGACATATCCTTGTTGACTGTTAGTTATCACCTTATTATCTTCTAGGTGTTTGCAAATTGATTGTTTGAATATTTGCTCCATTATCTTTCTTGGTACTGAATTTAAGCTAACTGGTCTGTAGTTCCCCTGGTTGTCCTTATTCCCCTTGTTATAGATAGGCACTGTATTTGCCCTCTTCCAGTCCTCTGGAATCTCTCCCGTCTTCCATGACTTTTCGAAGATAATCGCTAATAGCTCAGAGATTTCCTCAGTCAGCTCCTTGAGTATTCTATGATGTACTTCATCAGGTCCTGCTGACTTGAAGACCATCTAACTTGTCCAAGTAACTTTTAACTTGTTCTTTCCCTATTTCTCATACTACCTCATTTTCACTGGGATTCACTGTGTCGGATGTCCGATTGCTACTAACCTTTTTGGTGAAAACTGAAAAGAAAAAGAAAAAAAAGGCATTTTGTACTTTCACCGATTCCACTTTTTCTGTTATTGTCTTTCCCCTCTAATTGAGTAATGTGCTGTCCTTGGTCTTCCTCTTGCTTCTAATGTATTTGTAGAACGTTTGCTTATTACGCTTTATGTCTCTAGCTAATTTAATCTCATTTTGTGCCTTAGCCTTTCTAATTTTGTCCCTACATGCGTGTGTTGTTTTTTTTAATGTTCATCTTTCATAATTTGATCTGGTTGCCACTTTTTGTAGGACTTTTTTGTTGTTGTTGAGTTTCAGGTTATTGTAGATCTCCTGGTTAAGTCTGGGTGGTCTCTAGCCATACTTCGTATCTTTCTGACACAGTGGGGGATAGTTTGCTCTTTTGCCCTTAATAATGTCTCTTTGAAAAATTGCCAACTCTCTTGAACTGTTTTTTCCCTTAGATTGCTTCCCAGGGGATCTTACCTACCAACTCCTTAAGTTTGCTAAAGACTGACTTCTTGAAATCCATTATCTTTATTCTGCTGTTTTCCCTCCTACCATTCCTTAGAATGATGAACCCCGTCATTTCATGATCACGTTCACTCAAGCGGCCTTCCACTTTCAAATTCTCAACCAGTTCCTCCCTATTTGTCAAAATCAAATCTAGAACTGCCTTTGCCCTTGTTGCTTTCTCCACCTTCTGAAATAAAAAAAAAATTGACTCTGATGCATTCCAAGAACATGTTGGATAATCTGTGCCCTGCTGAATTATTTTCCCAACAGTTGTCTGGGTAGTTGAAGTCCCCCATCACCACCAAGTCCTGTTCTTTGGATGATTTTGTCAGTTGTTTAAAAAAGGGTTCATCCACCTCTTCTTTCTGGTTAGATGGTCTATAGTAGACCCCTACCATGCCCTCACCCTTGTGTTTTTTACCCCTTTTATCTTTACCCAGAGACTTTCAACAAGTCGGTTTTCTATTTCCATCTCAACATCAGTCCAAGTGTGTACATATTTGATGTACAAGGCAATCCCTCCTCCATTTTTCCCTGCCTGTCCTTCCTGACCAAGTTGTACTCTTCTATACCAATATTCCAGTCATATGTATTATCCCACCAAGTCTCTGTGATGCCAACTATGTCATAGTTGTGATTATTCACTAGTATTTCTAGCTCTTCCTGTTTATTCCCCATACTTCTTGCATTAGTATACAGACATCTAATGTATATCTGACAAGGACTCTTTTCATGAGCAAAAATAGATAGATCCTGGGTAAAGAAGCCGCTAATACATAAAGCCCAAGGAAATGCTGAATATGTGCAAACATATTGGCAGAGTTTGCTGTTTGGTAACATATGGATTGAGAAAAGTTGATGCTTATAGCCAATTTTGTGCACAAGGGAAATATATATTTGCTGGTTAATTTGAATTACTATAAAACGCTTAATTACTACTTAACACATCTCTGGATTTGCCAGAAAAGGTTTCTGCTACAAGGCATGAGTCAATGGCCTGTGAATGAGGAACCCAAATACCTTCCTGTCTGGGGAAATAGAGGCTATTTCTATCTGCTGTAGTCAGAGAAACAATTTAGAAGTACTCCAGAAATGCAACCCAGTGATGTGAAAGGACCTCAAGGACAAAAGGAGGAACACCCAGAGAAGGACCCCAGAGCTCAGTGAGTCACTCAAAAAGCCTTCCAAGAATAATAGCTCCTATGATCCAGGGCCTCGTTTAGAATGTTCCTGCCTTCTTTTACACGTATGGGTTCTAATACTGCCTCTTAGTGACCATGCTTACCAGTTTTAATTTCCCAAAATTTGTTTTCTCAAATTATTAAAATTACTGCTGGGTTCTCTCAACCTGTTTCTTAGCACATTGAACATGTAACAGTTTTATCATTCTTATCTGCCTCTTGAGCTAGATTCCTGAAAAGCTGAGTAGCTCATTCATGTCTAACATGCAAAATGATGAGCTGCTTCTCTCATATTTCTTACTCATAGGGAAGAATTAACTGAGACTCCAAAGAGCTTAGTGACCACAAACTTCTCTATTACCCTCAAATTCTAAATCGATTCCTCCCTATCAGCTAGAAATAGTCAGTCAGGCATGTCAACTGCTAGCATTCTCTATTTGTGGGTCTTGTTCTGTAGTTAAATTATGAGGCTCTTTGATAATCCATGTTTATCTGTATTTGTTGTCTAGTGTAAGCCCCGTACCGTTACAGTATCTTGCCTTAAACTTTGCTTGGAAGAAAAAGAGTGAAACTGAATATTGGCAGAATAAAAAAACAAAAAGCACACAACACATTTAAATAGACACAGGTTTTCTTTTTTTATTTGACCTGGAAATCAAATCATATCATTAATTTTTAAAGAAAAAATGACAAAACTATGTTCTAAAAACTAATTTGAGTAAAATCAATAATATATACACCTCTATCTGTACACCTCTACACCTGATTTAAAGGCACACTGTCAGCTTAAAAATTAGGGGCCAGTTCTTCATCCAGCACAACCTGGCCTAACTCGACTGAGCTAAGACAGTTTGCCCCAGCTGAGGTCCTAGCACTGCATGCTGTACTAAAAACACACACATGTCTTTGTGCACGGCTGTAAATACTTATGATTTTGGTTTATTTCTTGTATTTCTATCAGTCTGGAAAACGAAAACAGCTTCCCTTTTGTTTATAGTCAGTTTCACTTTCATCTTCATTTTTAGGGTTTATTTTCCCCCCTTTTGCCTCCCCTTTCACTTTTTTCCCCTTTACCCCCATCATGTCCAGTGGCAAAATGGAAAAAGGGGAGGAAATGGAACAAGAACAGAAGAAAAGGAGCTGACAAATAGGAAAATGTAATTCTTCTGGTTTTTTTTAAAGCTGCAAGTTTTTGAAATGTTTTCTTTTTGAAAACTTCAAAATGGAAATTTAGAAAACACGATTCCCCCACCCCCTTGACTAGTGGTAATGATAAGCTTTCTTTAGAATTGTATAGCAGGGATATCATTCTCTCTCTATTTATATTTTAAAATTGATTTCTACAAAGCCCTATCACATTTCTAAATAATGCCACTGATTTTAGTATTATTGTATTATTATTTGTGCTATTGTAGCACCTATGAGCCCTAGTCTTAGGCCAGGACCCTACTGTGCAAAGCTTTGAACAAACACAGCACACAAAGATAGTCCCTGCCCAAGGAGCTTACATAAGACAAGAGATGGATACAGACTGATGGGGGTGACCAAGGAAACAATATTGGTGATCAGCATGATTGGCAGCACAGCAGTCTCAGCACACAGCAACTTGGCCAATGTCAGAGTTTTTGTAGGCACCATGGCAAATGAGAGTTTGAAGGAGGGTTCCCCACTTAATGCTCTAGGACTTTTTCATAAGGGTTCCTTAGTCAGATTCTTAGAGAACAGCTTCTTTGCTCCTCTAATCTGACAATGAAAAGTAATTGTTAAACAGCACAGAAGTGAATGTTTTCTTCACAGCATACTAATGATATTTTTGTTTTCAAACAGTGTGATGTTACCAGCTCTACCACCATGCAAAGGGGAAGACACCTCTCAGCTATTTAAGAGAACACTTAAAGTGGACCCTCATCTTTAGGACGGTCGCCTCCTAGAAGTGACAAATCATAAGAAAAAGTAAGTACCATAATCGGGGATAGCATCTTTTAGCTGAGATCTCAGATATTTTACAAGGATTAGTTAAAGGAGCCTCAGAGCACTCCTGTGAAGTAGGAACCTTCCACTGACTTCAAGGGACTTTGGATCAGGCTCCATAACATTGTTTTTTTTGCCTGTTTTGCAGATGGGAAAAATAAAGTTAAAAGAAAATGGAATGAATTTCTAAATTCATTTCTCTATTCCAGGGGTAGGCAACCTATGGCACACATGCCGAAGGTGGCACGCGAGCTGATTTTCAGTGGCACTCACACTGCCCGGGTCCTGGCCACCAGTCCGGGGGGCTCTGCATTTTAATTTAATTTTAAAAGAAGCTTCTTAAACATTTTAAAAACCTTATTTACTTTACAGACAACAATAGTTTAGTCATATATTATAGACCTTCTAAAAACGTTAAAATGTATTACTGGCACGCGAAACCTTAAATTAGAGTGAATAAATGAAGACTTGGCACACCACTTCTGAAAGGTTGCCGACTCTTGCTCTATTCTATGCCCTGTACTCACTGAGCTCTTAAAACTGGGTTATGTTAAAGCAGATTTAAGAGACAGCTCAGTTACAATGCATCTTCTCTAGTGTGGACAAGGACGAAGTGTGTGATTAGGAAGAGGTATGCCAGAGCTGAGTGGCAAAAAGAGGAAGATGAACAAGCAGGTAAAGAATTAAAACTGCAAGTGCGAAAAGACAGAGACAGCGGGTGGAGCAAAAGAACAGAAAAAAATATGAAAATCAAGAGTAAATAGAATCACAGGCAGAAAAAGAACTCAAGAAAGACTAGAATAGGCTGGAAACAGACACAAAGAAAAGGGAACTTTAAAACAGGGCCGCCCGGGGGGCGGGGGGCAAGTGGGGCAATTTGCCCCGGGCCCCGCAGGGGCCCCCACGAGAGTTTTTCGGGGCCCCTGGAGCGGGATCCTTCACTCACTCCGGAGGCCCGGAAAACTCTCCTGGTGCCCGGGCCCCCAGAGCTTCTTCCGCTCCGGGTCTTCGGCGGCAGTTCGGCGGCGGGAGGTCCTTCCGCTCCGGGACCCGCCGCCGAAGACCCCAGGCCCCCTGAATCCTCTGGGCGGCCCTGCTTTAAAAGGTTAGTTTAGAAAAAAACCAAAGATGATAAATACAGAAAGGGAAAGGGGACAGCAAACTGCAAAAAAGACAGTTAAAATTGTTTAAAATATTTGATTAATCCAGTTGATTTGTTTGTTTATTTGAATTGTTAAAATGCATCTGTCCTGTTTTCAAGGTGCTTGGATGATAAAACAATAGTAAATAAAAAGCACCCTTTTTAATAGCTATCCACAGCCTTCAGCTTCACTATAGTTTGTTAAATATCGTTCCTTTTTTAATACCTGCTCATGTTATGTCACACACATGCCTGGCAGCGATATGTAGAGCAAAATGCTGTGAATGAGCATCCATCCACACACATCAACCCCGCTTATCTTCTGCATCCGTTTCCTTACCACGTTTATCCAAAAGTTGGGTTGCAGAAAGACAAATTTCTGCCACAAACCAGGAGCATTCTATAGATTTTTTTTTCTGCCACCTTCAGCCTTAACATTAGATATGAAATATTTGATATTGCAACATTACAAAAAGGTTAATTTATTAATTGCTGGATGATTTCAGAGAAAACCTCCATGATAGACTACTTAACTTAACACATTTAACATAAGCGTTGTCTGGGGAGGCTCAGTAATTCTTTAACTCAGCTACTTCCTGAAGATTCTCCATCTTGATATCATCTTCACATGCTGGATTATTTGCTTCCCTGCTGTATTTCCTCCCTCCTTTTCCACCCTGCTCCACTGTGGTTCCTGCTCTTCTTACTGCACTTTCCAGCCTTTTCTTTCTGTCCCTAAACAGACGTGTCCAGGCCTTAAATAATCATGGAGACGAAGCAGTGCAGGAATTGAAGATTATCTTGACTCCTCAAGGTTCCTTGGTGGGCTTGCCTTAGAGAATCCTGCTGGGCTTTATTCATTCCTGCTGTACTTGCAAAAGGTCAAAAGCTGCTTAGATATGTGGTCATCCTTCCAGCTATTTTTGACATGTGGGAAAGCGGGAAGAAGTTTGTTTTAGAACCACATACTCAGGCCCACTCTTCCATGGCAGCAACAGCATCTCCAGCACACTGAGGACAGCCCAGGATTTGAGTTGATTATACTGTCTGTGTTTAATATTTACATTCCAGGCTTCTCTCATGTTTTTCTTCTTGAGAAAAGTCCTGTCGATTGTCAAGGATCTGAAATGCCAAGCACACTGACTTGTTTCCCTTGTGCATCTCTGTATGTGAAGCACTGCCAGGACAATGCTCTGAGACGATAATGTCTATTTAAGGCTAGTAGCATGACCTCTTCTCAGCCACGCACGAATACTAGCGCACATCTGCTCTGTGCTGATGGAGAATAGAAATTCCTCCCAGTAATTCCCCATGCAGCCATTTGCCCACTAGCCTTTGGTGACTAAAAAGAGCCTGGTTAACATGGTGTTTCCAATTCTATGCTTGCTTTCACACAAAGCCAGTATCCATAGCACTCAAACCCTAAGATATGAGGCGAAGCTGTTTCTGTAAAGTCACTTTCATGAGGTAGGGGGTGCAGAAGAGCACTACCCACGTGGGAGTGCCTAATATTATATGCAATACCTGTGGAGAACTGGTGGCCCGCCCATATCTGATTGCAGTGTGTGTTCCTTGCTGCACAGGCCCAGCTCTTATACTTCTGAACAAGGTCAATCACAGCCGAAGAGAGAGGAGTGGGAAATCCCTAAGGATTAGATTAGTCAATAGGGAGAGGGAGAGGTAGATATAAAACTGAAAAAGATTTGCTGCGTTCACCCAAACTACTCAAAAAGGCTCTTCAACCAATTCTTAATTTTTAGTCCCAGATTAATTTACATACGTGATGTTAGGAGACTGATCACTTGTGAGTACAGATAATAGGACATAGATGTCTAATGGGGCCTTTGAAAAATGCTTCCTCCTTTGTGCTCTAGTTGTGCATTGTGATCACTTGGATGGCTTGTTAAGGTTGCCAACTTTCTAAGAGTAGAAAACCGAACACACTTGCCCCACCCCTGCCCCTTCTCTGAGGCCCTACCTCCCACACACTCCATCCCCCCTCCCTCCCTCGCTCTCCCCCACCTTCACTCACCAGCTCATTTTCACTGGGCTGGGGCAAGCGAGTTGGTGTGCAGGAGGGGGTGAGGGATCCGCTGGAGGTGCAGGCTCTGGGGTGGGGCCAGGGATGAGGGGTTTGGGAGGGGGCTCAGGGCTGGGGCAGAGGGGGTTGGGGGTGCAGGAGGAGGTTTGGGGTTTGGGTTCCAGGCGGCACTTACCTCAGGTGGCTCCCGGGAAGCAGCCAGCTGTCGCTCCTTCTCTTAGGCGGAGGCGCAGCCAGGCAGCTCTGCGTGCTGCCCCCATCCACAGGTGCTGCCCCCGGAGTTCCCATTGGGTGCAGTTCCCGGCCAATGGGAGCTGCGGAGCTGGTGCTCAGGGGGGGCAGCATGCGGAGTCCCAGTGGCCACAACTCCGCCTAGGAGCAGGAGGGACAGCCGGCTGATTCCAGGGAGCCGCACAGAGCAAGGTAGGGAGCCTGCCTTAGCCTTGCTGCACCGCCGACTGGACTTTTAACGGCCCGATCAGCAATGCTGACCGGAGTTGTCAGGGTCCCTTTCAATTGGGTGTTCTGGTCGAAAACTGGACACCTGGCAACTCTATGACTTTTTCACCCACTTACACCTCCACTGACTTCAGTCCAGCTCCACATAAGCACAGCATGGCCTATGTCGATCACTATGGAGGATTAAGGCCTCAGTTCTTAACAATTCAAGTCTGTTAGCTTCAAGATGGACAGTAAGGCCCATCTTTTCTCCTATGCTTCTAAGTAGAAGGGTGAGGAGTAGGGCTGGAAATGCTGTCCTGGATTCTGGAGGGGATTCAGTTGGGGGGTGTTAATTGAATATTTATATATCATCGTTCTGCCGCTGGGCTAGTTCATCTTGCAGCTATTAATGAGTCTATTATTAATATATTTTAAAAGATTCTCAAAGGTACCCAGAGCTTTGGAGGGGGGTTCTTTTCTTGTAGAGGAGTAAGCACCTACCCAGTGAGATAAATAGCTAACTGAGCTGAGGGAGTGACTGGTTAGATTGCTGGTTTCTATGATTTTGCATCATTCAGGGATTTCAATCTCAAAGCTGCAGGCACAATCTTAGAGGGCAGCTTTTACAATTTGTCTTAACATAGCTAGGTTAAACCTAGCATGGTATCTGTGATGACCAATTTTAATGTTATTACATTGGTCCCAGTGCCACATATATTTAAAAAGTCCCATATAAAATCGTCTTCACAAACCTCTGAAGTTGCAATAGTTAACATGAGCAGTACGACATGAATTTATAGTTGTTTCCTCCACTACATCCTTCTTATGTCTAATGCAGATTAAGAAGAGCTATTTGCAATTCTTTAGTCTCATTCATAGGTGGCACTAGCAATTCCTAGATTTGCTTCATTACACCTTTTGTTCAATTTTACTTTTCCACCAATAGGTGGCAGTAGCAATGTCTCTATTTATCACACTATTGTGTGACAGAAATAGCGGCATCCAATAAATAAATAAATAAAATAAATAAATATGGGTGCAGCCTTTACTTCAGTGAAACAATCCAGGCAGGTTCACAGAGCAAGTTAAGTCCACATGACTTATTTCCCAAAGGCTCTGTGGTAGAAAATAAATGTAGGTAGGCAGTTCATGTTTGCATGCCCACTTCATCTTATCTCTGCCTTTATAAATCTACTTTCTATTTGAGAGCAAACTTTGTAACTCATCTAGCACAGTCATCATGCTGCCTGCCAGTTGCTCTCAAGTGTCCATTCACTTCTTATCCATATTCTTCAGATAATGCTAACTGCATTAAAATGAGGGCAAATGGCCTAATTTCATCAGAGTTAAATTGGGTTACATTCACCTCTGATAACTAAACCTAGATATTGGCCTACTTAATCCTACAGCTTTATCACTTCCTATACAATACAAATGCAATGATTTTGCTGCTTTAATTCAGAATGATCAGGTATCAATAGTCTGTTATCTCAGAGAATGATGTTATTGGGAGTGGGTGAATGAGGCAGTGTACAGAATGAAAGGGTGTACTAATATCCTTTCAAAGGGTACACCCATCTGTCATTAATGTTCAGAGGAGACACCAGAATGACTGGAGTTGGGTGTATTTCTTTGCTCTCTACTGAATTAGGCTTACTCAACAGTTTTTCAGTTCCCTCTGTTGGCTTAGTTAGTGGAGCGCTTTCTTCAGCTGCATAAGGTAGAGGGCTGTGTGTTCTTATATCCAAAAGTCACAAGTTTTATTCTTCGTGCCTTATGTACCGGGCTGGCTGTTGATAATGGTGCAGCTGTGGTTAGTACACAAAACAAGAGAGAAACAGATCCCAAAGTAGTGCAAATATAACAGGTGGAAAAATAATTCTCAGGTAGATGGACTGTGGCAGAGCCAGGGTCCATGCAGCTGAGTGGAAACTCAGCAGGAGTCCCATCATAAGCAAGAAGAAGGCACCTCAGTTTTAGTTTGATTTACAAGTTTTCTGGAGCAAGAGAAGCAAACTAATATTCTCCGGCTGTATTCGCCTTCATGCAGCTTAACAGCCTTTAAACATGGAACACAACAATATTATAAACAAGAGACTTAGCTTTCCAGAGCTCCCTGTCCTGGCTCCTAGTCAGAAACCCTTTCTATTTCCAGGAGCCCTGAAAGGCTTAAGCCTCAATTATAAAGCTTACTTGATTACCTCAGGTGCAGGTCTGAAGAGTAGGGAGTCCTTGAGTTACTCTCAGCTTCAGGGGACACTTCCAGCTGGGACACTGAAACCCTTCAAATGTCCACACCAGTGTCTGGCTCAGCAAGGCTTCTCCACAAGGTCACAACTGGGGTAAGGTGTCTCATGACAGTGGGGTCATTTATACAGAGCACCAAAAGATCTGGACAGCCCTCCTGAAGATACTATCAGAAATTTGGCCCAACATGCAAGTTTTGGTTTTGATTTTTTTAAGAAGCTTTTTATAATTCTTTGGCAAATAGAAACCTTCCATTAATTTATTATTTTTGTAATTCCAGTTTTTGGGTAACAAGTATTTTCCCTGCAATGTTTTTAATCCAAACAATGCAACATTATGTAAGTTCATCAAAGCAATAAACTCTTGTTCATTTTCAGTGTCTAAGATGAAAGCAATGCAAAAATTAAATAAAGCAGCATAAATTGTGAAAAGTCATTTATGTTTTCCTAACTAAGGTGTTAATAATGCAGGCCTAGACTTCTTTTAAAAAAAAAAAAAAAAAGAATGGAGGTTTGAATAGAATAATGTCCCTTTGTACTTTGAAGGCATGTAGGATTGTTATAAAAGCCCTACAGCCCAAAACCAAGGTCATTGTTGTTTTAAAAGGCGAGGCTGCTGTAAGGTTTAGGAAGCACTCAGGAGGTTTGTGAGCTGGTGACAAGGCACAGCTAGTGGGACACAGCTCAGCCTGAATCAGTCCAGGCTTCTGAAAACATCTGGTTCTCATTGGTCATGCTCAGAGTAACAGTTCCTCCCAGGTATACAACACCATATTAGTAAATCAATACGTTTCCTTACGGTGATTGTTTGTGCACAACAACAGCATGCCGTAGTCACTGCCAGTCTGACAGCTGCTGAAGGAGATACCTGAGAGTTCAGAGGCTGGAACTGGCAGATGTTAATAAACATTGTCTCCTTTAAGCCATGAGGAAAGTTTCTTTAATAAATGCCTGATCCTACAAGGTGCTGATTGCCCTCAACTACTATTGAGTACTACTATCAGCAGTTCAGAAGAGGGGCTCAGCACCTCCCCGGATTTGCTCTAAAACAGCTTATTGGTATTTCTAAATAGAGAGGTGTTGCTTGATGCCCACTGTGATGGGGCTACCTGAAAACAAAGGAGAATGCTTGGCTGTGTAGACCTATATCCTGATCCTGTGGTCCTCACTGAGACAAAAATCCTGAAGTCAGTAGCAGCTGTCCCTGAGCAAGTACTCCCTGGTTGAAATCAGGCCCCCATAACTCAGTATGAATGGCTTTGAATGGATATGTACTTAAAGTGCCACAGTGAAACAATAATGCCAAGAAAAATACTTTAGAATAAATAGAGAAAGAATGATGCGACTTTGAAGATTATTTAAAAACCCCACTGAGTTTGAACTTAAACTAACGCTAAATGATTCTCAGGCAGAAGCAAATGTTATCTGCTCTCAGATGAAGTGCACTTGGAAGTACATTCATTATTATTTTTATTAAAGCGTAAGTTTTCTGGGCACGTTCTTTAAAGGGACACTGTCCACTTAAAAAAAAATCAAACTGCTAGCTGACTTTTTAAAATCTATTGTAACATCTAAGATTACTTGAACTGAAAGTCATTCCAGAGAAAAACCCACACTTTTTTCAGCTTGTTTATTGTGTACATTTCACCGCACTTTGTGTGCAGGCAGTCATTTCCCCTGTTTGTGTGGGTCTCATACTTTCAATAGGAGAGAAAAAAAATCACGTTTTGAAGAACAGGAAAATGTGAACGTGACAATGTGACTCACGGACATGTGTAGTACCAGAAGCTACTTTGAACTCCTTTCTCAAAATTCAATTTTAAGTCAATCAACCCTTAAAGACAAACAAAATTTCATTTGTTCACATAGTAGAGCTGCTAAACTGCCACATTACAGCTAGAACAAATATGTGATCTTACCCAGGGCCGATGAGATGGCGGGGGGAAGCCGGTACAAAATACCGGGGCCCGGCAGTCCGGAAGGGGGCCCGGAGCCTGGCTTCCTCGGCTTCCCCCCCCCCCCCCCAGCCCTGTTTAGCCGGTCCGCCCTTGCTGGGGGGCCCCCAAAAAATTTTTCACCGGGGCCCGAACCCGCTCTCGGCGGCCTTGATCTTACCTATCATCTTGTCTTCATAACTGAAACCCTAAGGTTATGCAGTTCAAAGACAAGAAGGTTGGAAGTGACATCGTCCATAACGTGTGTCTCACTGCACTGGTAAACAGAAACTGAGATTTTTGATAACTACGAATGTTACTAAAATAATAAAACTCATGGAAGCTGTAACCAGGGCGGATTTAGATAGAGAATAATTAACCATGAAATTATGATCGAACCCAATAAAGTGCCAAAATTCATCCAACTAATTTCAGAGGCTTGTTTTCATGGCCGTTAAAAAGACAAATAGGAGAAAAATGATCTTATCTGTAGCCTCTCCTCCCACTGAACAAGTGAATGATTGCCTTTACATTCATAGCTGATTTGTCTGTAATTACATTTATTGGTAAAAAGATAGGGCAGTTCAGAGTATTAAAATTAAATGACAAGCTTAATTCTTTGGTGCTCTCTGGTCCAGAATAATGCTACTGAACATGAGTGTATTTGAGCATTTACATTAAACATAGTGAAACATACATCACTTGGAGTCAAGGAGCTAAATTACACTACATCTTTATAAACACCTTCTTTATTATGTAAGGACCTGATTCTACTCCCATAGTAGCACTAGGAAATTTCAATGGGAGCTTGAATCATGAACTCATATTTTGAGGTATTCTTTGAAACAGGTTAATCAGAGATACTAGGAATTAGCAGTTATCCTACTAGAAATCTTACCTACCTGTGTATGCTCAAAACTGATACCTCTTGATGTATGCTGGAATACAGGACAGGGGAACTTTTACAGTAAAAAAAAAGAGCATTTTCAAAAATGCTGGATAACTTACATACAAACATAATATCATAACATCCTTGAGAGTTTTTTCTTAAACACAGCAATACAACTTTTTGTGGCGACTGTATCCCCAAATGTTTTACACAGTTGAACCATATAACGTTAAAATAAAATATAATAGACTGGAATTAAGAGGTGAGCAAGACAGAGGTCTTCATATTAGATTTTAAAATAAATGGAGTGCTGAGGAGATGCAAGATGTCTCTTAGGTCAGCAGTGGCCAGACTGTGAAAGGATAGTGAAGGGGGTTGGTGCTAGCAGTGAAGACAGTAAAGAAAAAGCCAGGTTACTAGGTAGGCTACAGCAAGTCTATGATGCAGGGTTATAAGTGATGCAGCCAATTTGGAACTGAATCCTGAAATGAAAAGGCAGCTAATGGAACCATTCGAGGTTGGGAATAATGTGATTGTGCTTCTTAGCAGGTTAAAATGCACCCAGGTGTCATTATTTGAATCCACTTTAATTGCATTTCTGCTAATGCACTTATATTTAAAACCCATATTTACGGATGTTTCCAGATAGAGTGGTTGGCAATTTCTGGACACTGTTTTTTGTTGGAAAATGCCGATTTTGTCAAAACAAAAACTGTTTTGTGGCAACCTTTTTCAGAAGGTTGAAAAAGCTACTAGGGGTGAAGCTGTTCTAGACTTGATTTTAACAAATAGGGAGGAACTTGTTGAGAATTTGAAAGTAGAAGGCAGCTTGGGTGAAAGTGATCATGAAATCATAGAGTTTGCAATTCTAAGGAAGGGTAGAAGGGAGAACAGCAAAATAGAGACAATGGATTTCAGGAAGGCGGATTTTGGTAAGCTCAGAGAGCTGACAGGTAAGGTCCCATGGGAATCAAGACTGAGGGGAAAAACAACTGAGGAGAGTTGGCAGTTTTTCAAAGGGACACTATTAAGGGCCCAAAAGCAAGCTATTCCGCTGGTTAGGAAAGATAGAAAATGTGGCAAAAGACCACCTTGGCTTAACCACGAGATCTTGCATGATCTAAAAAATAAAAAGGAGTCATATAAAAAATGGAAACTAGGACAGATTACAAAGGATGAATATAGGCAAACAACACAGGAATGCAGGGGCAAGATTAGAAAGGCAAAGGCACAAAATGAGCTCAAACTAGCTAAGGGAATAAAGGGGAACAAGAAGACTTTTTATCAATACATTAGAAGCAAGAGGAAGACCAAAGACAGGGTAGGCCCACTGCTTAGTGAAGAGGGAGAAACAGTAACAGGAAACTTGGAAATGGTAGAGATGCTTAATGACTTCTTTGTTTCGGTCTTCACCGAGAAGTCTGAAGGAATGCCTAACCTAGTGAATGCTAATGGGAAGGGGGTAGGTTTAGCAGATAAAATAAAAAA
>NW_020664534.1:2646714-2673462 GCF_002925995.2 Terrapene triunguis | reverse complement strand
GAAGCATTTCTTTCCCATTCTGCTCTGGTGTAAATGACTACACAGAGCATAGAGCAGCAGAGAACCAAGCCCAAAGTGTCTGGCCCAAGGTTACAAATGGAGCTGGTACTAGAATGAAGGATCAGATCGCAGGAGTTCCTCCTTGCCCGATTTGTTCTCAGGCCGCAAACCCAAGCTGAATTTCTGGCAGCCATCCATATAGGCAGTGAAAGAGTGGAATAGTAATATCTAATATGCTGACTGCATTTCTCTTCAGAAAAAGGTCACTTGGAAGACAGAGAAATAGAAGAACTCTTCTGGATATTTCTTCACCCAATTAGGCAATTTTGACTGCATCTGTAATCATTTTCATTTGCAATTGCATTATCCTGGGGATTTACCTAAGGAAAAAATGCAATATCAGGATATTAGGAAGTTAAAAATGCATCACAGTCTTGCTATAGGTGGCAATAGGCTTACTGTAGCTGCTGGTGGCGGGGAGGGAGAACAGGCTATTTTAAAATAAAAAGTATTATTAATTTTTTCTCTTAGACAGGGTCCTGAAGTCATGTTCATTGATGACACAACTTAGCCCTGGTCTATACTGGGGGGAGGATCGATCTAAGTTACACAACTTCAGCTACGTGAATAACGTAGCTGAAGTCAATGTACTTAGATCGACTTACCATGGTGTCTTCACTACGGTGAGTCGACTGCTGCCGCTCCCTCGTCGACTCTGCCTGTGCCTCTCGCAGCGCTGGAGTACAGGAGTCGACGGGAGAGCGCTCAGGGGTCGATTTATCGCATCTAGACTAGACGCGATATATCGATCCCCACTGGATCGATCGCTGCCTGCTGATCCGGCGGGTAGTGTAAACATACCATTAGTGTCACGCAATCTAACTAGAAGAAAGTTTCTTCCAATCTGGGAATGGGAACCTCATGGCAGGGCACCAGGATTGTTCATGGGACAACACAGAATAACCGTGTAGGAAACAGGGAGGTGCAACTCATACCTGTAGGCTACAGCTGACGTGAAGATTACAATGCCCTCCTAATCAGTGAACTAATATCAGGATTGTGACAGAAAAACTGTTCCAAGAGGTTTAGTTTTATAGTACTGAAGTCACTGGAGTTACTTCAGATTTACACCACTGTAGCTCAGAACACAAATTGGCCCTACATATTTATCACTTTACTGCACAACCATGAAATGGTCAATGATGGAACTGGTAACAAAGGAAGCAAGGAATGAATGGAAACATCCAGTTGTTGGCCTGCAGGTAGCAAGGGCCTACTGTGTTAGTTTGCTTTTAAAAGATACTAGACACTGAACAGGAAAGCCTAACATGTTTTTGTTGGAACAATCCTGAGAAACAAAGAAGTGGAAATCTGTTGGAACAGGGTTACTGTATTCTGCTCAAATCCATCTTAATCCATCTTTTTTTTAGCAATGTGTTAATTTTTAAGGCAGCTTTATTTTAAGATCTATGTTTTGGTCTATCTATTATTCAGAAATGTCAGCCCTCTACAATTACAGAAAAATGGGCTTTAATTCTGTTACAGCAAATGGTTGGGAAACCAGCTACAGAGCAGCATGAGATATGAAGTATTTATTTTGGTTCCTTAAAGTGTTGCAGAAATTAGACTTCTAAAGACTCTTAGATGAGATCCAGCAAGACTCGAGGGAAACAAGATAGTCCATCACAGAGAACATTGGGTCAGGTTCTCCTCTGTCTTGGTCCCTGTGTAGTCATTTATTCCTGTGTAAAGTGGGTTTAAAATGCTACCTAACCACTTGAGCACAGCTGAAGCACTGATGCTACCAGTCCTCTTGTTTAATCAGGAAGCAGATAAAAGGGGAGGGTGTTTTCACTGAGGATTCCTCAGTGGTGGAAATTCATTTTCCCACCTGCTTTGCTGGAGCAGTAATTTGGGTCATGCTACTAGGTTTACCAGTTCTCCTAGGCCTTCTGTGGCGAGGGCAGAGGTCAGTGGTGAAGTAAGCAAGAAGGTTTATTTTTCAGGGGCAGATCTGTGAGTGTTTACTTTGGGTGTTTTGTTTTATTGGTTGCTATGGATTTTCTTTGCGCAGGAGAACCAGAGCACTGGAAGTGTACATTTATTAAATCAAAAGAAAAAGACTGTATGTGAAGCAAGCCTCAGTGATACAAATGATCTTTCCATTCACCCCCTGCCCCATTTGTCTGTTTTGTCCTCCTGTCCTGTCCTGTCTGACAGTCTGAGGTAGGAGCTGTCTCTTTTGTTATTTATCTTTACAGAACCTAACACAGTGGGGCCCTGATCATTGATTGGGGTCCTACAGAACCTAACACAGTGGGGCCCTGATCATTGATTGGGGTCCTACGTGCTACCATATTATAAATAATAATCATTCTCAATAAGAAGATCAGGCCATATGACAGTAGCAATTTTAAGTATGACTCAGATCTATCACACTACCTGGCCTGTCTCCCCATCCCCCCACTTCCATATTCAAATGGTTTCCTCCTGCCATCCTTTTCTTGTCCCTAGAAAACCCTCTCCCTACCTACTGCTGTTGTCTGGCCTCTTTCTAGTACATCCCCAGCTGGTGCACACACTGTGATGTGCAGTCTATATGGTTTTATAAAAATATGATAATAAGTGAATATAATGTAACTGGGACATTCTTCATGCAAAAGGTCTCTTATAAGGTATCATTAAAAAGCTTATAATCTACTGAGTGTGATCATCCTATTTGTATAAATGTACCACTCTTGTATCTAAAACTAGAAATATAAAATATAACTCTGAGGGCCTATTGTAATTATGCAAAGTGTGGGCCATTAATGGTGGTTTGGAATCTTGATGACTCCCATTAACCAGGACCATTGTGTTTTACCTGTGAGTCTTCCTGTATATGTATGTGCTGGCAAGTGGGTAATGAAGTCTTCCAGTGACATGTGATCATGTCACCTGAACTGGAATCCATCTTTAACCTGGTGCTTTTCCAGTGACGGGGGGTGGAAACTCAGAGGGACAAAGGGTTCCCGTCTTATGCAAAAGATATATAAAGGGGTGGAACAGAACAAAGGAGGAGAGGAGAGGCGCCATCATGAAGAATCCCCTAGCTACAACCTAAGCTGGAACAAGAACTGTACCAGGGGAAAGAATTGTGCCCAGGCCTGGAAGGTGTCCAGTCTGAGGAAAAAACTTACTGAAGCATCTCTAAGGGTGAGATTATCTGTATTCAGTTTGATTAGACATAGATTTGCGCATTTTATTTTATTTTGCTTAGTGACTTTGTTCTGTCTGTTACTACTTGAAACCACTTAAATCCTACTTTCTGTATTTAATAAAATCACTTTTTACTTATTAATTAACTCAGAGTATGTCTTAATACCTGGGGGAGCAAACAATTGTGCATATCTCTCTATCAGTGTTATAGAGGGCGAACAATTTATGAGTTTACCCTGTACAAGTAATTCAGACCCTGGGTCTGTGTTGGAGCAGACTGGAGTGTCTGGCTCAGCAAGATAGGGTGCTGGAGTCCTGAGAGGGCAGGGAAAACAGGGATAGAAGTAGTCTTGGCACATCAGGTGGCAGCTCCCAAGGGAGTTTCTGTGATCCAACCCGGTCAAACACACCTCTAACCCAGTTCCTTCAGGTCCTGGAATCAGATTTGGATTCCAATGGTTATCAGCACCTCAGAACTAGCCCCCAATCCGTCCAAAATAGTGAGTTTGTCAAATCCAAACTGGAAACAACAGTTCAATCTCCTGGGCAGGTCTGCAAGGATTTCCAGTCTTTGGCGAGAATGGTGCCCGTAGATTCAATATCAGCATTTAATCAGAAAGGTTTGTTTCTAGGTCATGTGGGGAAATAGAGGGGGGGCCTTCTTTTTGATAGCCAGAGCTTTGATTCTGTGGGCCCCGAAATAAACCCTCCAACAGAGATCTGTTATGCTGATGGCCTTTACACAGAGTAGAGCAGGCCTAAAGCCTGAACAACACAATTCTCTGCCAAACTCGGTGAAAGGTAATGAACAGAGGAGGGAGGAAAAGGGGGAAGAAAGAAATACAGAATAATATTAGAAGTTACAGTAAAAACTTGCTTTAGCAATATAATAACCGCAAGTTTATGAAATCGCTCGAAGAAATAGAATATCCGCTTATATTAAGAAATTATCTTTGCAGAGAGTTAATCATCCTTGCTGCTACAGCTATTTGCAACATTTTCCAACTCCAGCTATCTGCAAAAATAGCTAATCATAGATCCTCTTTAGGCGTCCCATGGAAACCCCCCCCCTTAATCTTTAACCAAAGGACCCCGGAAAATAACGTGTCTTGAGAAATGTACCCAAACTGGTGCCAAGTACCACCCCTGGGGAAAACCACTTCTCGGAAAATTAATAAGGAAGGTACGGGGGGGGGGGACTGACCCCAACCCCAGTTTCTTAAGTCATGACCAACTCATGACTAACCCCAACCCCAGTTTCTCAATCAATGACTAACCCCAATCCCAGTTTCTTAACTCATGACGTATTGTTTGTACTTTGCTTGCGGTTTGACGAAATAAAAGCCTGACTGCGTGCGGTCCTCGGGGTGTTAGTCTCCGGACTGCACCCCAGTGCACTGGTATGTATGTCAATAAACTGGCCTCAGGCTTGAGTCTTTGAACTAAAATGACTGCGTGGGGGTCTTTGACCACAACAGTCATAAACAAAACATGTAATCCATTTCCTGTCACAACTCTCCATTTGCACTATTTCCTTGTTGACTATAATCTCTGAATCAGTTTGGATTGTGATTTCAATGGAGTCAAGAACAAAGACCACAGCCTGACAAAATTCAGGTTTTTCTCCTGGTCTTTATCTTCCATATTTACCCCTAATTTCTTCTTCCATCTGTGCTAAATGGATCTTCTTCATATTGTAGCATAGTATTCTAGTGCTCTCTATATATAGTTTCTGAAACTTATTGGGTCATTTCTGCTTGAAATTAAATCTTTTAGTCCTTCTACTCTAAGAAGTGATCATTTAAAAGGGTAACCTCTTACTAGGCATGCTGATCCCTATTTGCATATTCAGAGTCATATCTGAGGACTTCAGTGACAAATAAATAAATAAATAAATAACATTTTACTAGACTCTCCTCTTGTTAGCCCTGAAGAGACAGCACAGCTACAGGAGACTGAATGATTCTGGCCCTCACATTGTCAACAGAATTGCTAAGGGACAGATTATGTACCCCAGATCTTGTTTGCAAAGGGGATTCTCTATGCACAGATCTCACATTTTCAGCATGAAAAGAGAAAGTCAACCACTTCCTCATACCATCCTCCCAGGACCCTGTGAAGGTCTGCCAAACGGGTGGACATCCACATTTGGGTAAGGAGTATGCTGGCAACAAAACATTCTTCCCATCCACCCACTCCTAGCACATGCAGAGACACCACCCGCCCTGGAATCAGTGGTTTAGGGGAGTCGTTGGCAGTGTGGCTGCATTGGATCTGCACCATGAGGAACATGGAGAGGTGGGTGTGCAGTCCCTGAAGCCAATGTGAAGGCACAGGCCTCTCGTGGATCCGAGATATCCAAGGTTTTGGGGCCAAACACTCTTCCAATTCTGTGGGGGCAAATAACCTACCCTTCCTCCCATGGAACAACACAGGTGAAAATCAGTGAGATTTCCTTACCATGAGCCTCTTGTGGGTTCTTCCATGGGAAGAGGGTGATCCTAAGTGCCAACACCAGGGTCAAACACTGCCCTCAGCTACACCTGTGCAAGCACACAGAGGACAACGGAGTAACAAAGGAATGCTAGCTACTCTCCCTGATCTTCATTGCCATTCTTGAAATGCTTAATTTGAATTGTCCCTTTGCTCGGTACGCAGCCATTGTAGCCACCTTAAGGTAACGATGGTTTTTGTTGTTTGTTTCTAAGTTCACAAGAGCTGTTATTTCCCATTATTTCTGTATTGACAATATTACTAAAATACTTCAGCCACTTCCACTCCACTGGGTTTATTGAACACGGCTTTTAATTTTATTAAATTTCAGCAGTGCCAGGCCATGGGCTCGATGCCGCACAGCGCAGGTGGAGGGAGTTTTCTGTGTGTGTGAGCACAAGGTTAAAAGTGATGAGAAGGGGAGCTCAGTCCTGAATTAATGAGACTGTGCTTGATTGGCTGCCAAGTTACTCCTATCTCGGAGCGGTAATGAGGCCTATGGGGGTAGCACACAGCTAAGTGCCTCGTTTGTATGCTGAGGATCACGCAAAACCCCATATCTCCTTGGATGTGTCTCTTGTAATCCCTCCACATTTGTACTTTCTGCTGTGAGAGAGGCGAAACTTGTATCCATTCAGTGGAGGAGGGTGGAGCAGGCCACAACATCACTAGTGTTGCTCCACACTCTCTAAAAGGTAGTAAAATGTGACTGTGTTTCCTCTGAGACATTGTTTGCTTCCTCTAAGGACGTATGTACCCAGTTCAGTTTTGTAGTAGCTTCACATTTGGTTTGCCCTTGGAGAAAGAACTGAAATTCATGCTGCTTATGTATTTGCTAGATATTTCTCTCTCTCTTTAAATTGCCAGTTTGTCTCTTTAATCACTGCTCAAAACCCCCCCTAAGGGTCAGGTTCCTCTACCCTTATCAGAACTGGGCCCTAAATATATTATCGGTTATTGAGCAAACTCATTTCGCCTGAGCTTTTACAGCTGCCCACTTTCTATTTCATCAGCAGTATTTGCAAACGTGTTTGCAGATAAACGAAGGTCGTCCCTGTGCCTTTAGCTCTGGTGCGGATGGGCGTATTGTGATCCCTAAGGGCGGGATTCTGTCTTGGGCTATGTGCCCTGTAACAGGGTTGTTTGCCCGTGGGGTGGAGACCCTGAAGCTAAGCCCCTGATTACTTGGGTTGAATCAGGTGCTGCTGGGTAAAAGGCATCAGGAAGCTGCAGGGAGAGAGGGTCTCTTGCCATGGTCCCTGAGGAAAGGACAGTTCCTCAGGGAGGAAGGAAGGGCTGTGCCCAGCTTAAGCCAGGGGGGAAGATTGTTTCATGTTTGTTTTGAGAACATTGTTGTTTTAATAAAAAAACCCAGACCCCAAGAAAGGCTGTGATGGACGGAGACTGGAGAGTTTGTTGAAGGAGCCCTGAAGAAGGGGAAAAATAGAGCAGAGCACTGCAGAGGCATCCCTGGCCATAAGGAGGTGCTCAGGTGGCAGCCAGCCAGTCCTGTTACATCCCCAGATCTGAGTGGGGAGGAGGGCGGCAGTTTATGGGGAGTAAGATTTTTCCCCTCTCTCCCCTGAGGCCCCTATGCAGATTACCCAATTCTGGAGCCCAGGCACTCAGGGATAAGCAGGTGTTGCGTGCCAGCTATTTTCTCCCTGGAGCAGATGAGCAAGGAGTCGGTGGAGCAGCATATTACTTCCTCTGGGGAACAGGAAGGGAATCCTGCCCCCAGTCTGTTCCCCTCATGCTCAGGGCCGCCCAGAGGGGGGAGGCAAGTGGGGCAATTTGCCCCGGGCCCCGCAGGGACCCTCCGAGAATATAGTATTATATGGTATTGCAACTTTTTTTTTTAATGGAAGGGGCCCCCGAAATTGTTTTGCCCCAGGCCCCCTGAATCCTCTGGGTGGCCCTGCTCATGCTCCTGCCATGGTGCAATGCTCCATACACAGGATTTGTGGCAAAGCCATCATCCAACGTGGTGTTGGTGGCATCAGGCGATATTGCCAAAGCGAAAGATGGGCAATTAAAAATTTGGTCAGATTATAATGAATGCCAGTCATTACTTAGTGTGTTAATTTAATTATTACACAGTCAGCCCCCTTCTTGTCTTGTAGGCAATTCACATGCAGAACGACTATAATGCTAATGGGAACTACAGTTCTAGAGCAACTTCCACATACTGAGAGGAGAACAGGCCTTAAAGCTCATTTCATATTCTGCACCAGACTTAAAATTAGATTGTGGTTATTTGGTGTCCTTTTCTGACTGAATTAAAGCCATTGACAATTTTACATCTACTACCATATAATCTTTATGTTGCTATTTTTCTATCATTTTAGAAATCCCCCCTGAAAGAATAAGCCACGTAATAATGTAAGTTGCAGCAGGAGAATGAGAGGAAAGAGGCTGATATGCAGATATTACAGTTTTGCAGTGCTGAGCCAAAGGCTTACTTCACTTAAACATGACCAATAATAAACATTGCTTCTTAATAAAAATCTTTACAGCATATTTTCCTATCAGTTGAATAGAGGTACTCTGGCAGTATTGTAAAAGTTGTGACGGCTTATGAATTTCAGTAGGATTGTACAAAATATATCCTTTGGCTATGATTTTTAAAACAGTTAAATATATGAGAAGAGATCTCTTACCTTTTTAATGTATTGTGCAGCTGATAAACAGAGACATTGAGCCAGCTTTGGGGCTAAGTCCTTCATTCAGATGCGGGACACGGAACTCAGATAAATGGCTTAAATGAAGTATTAGAGTGATCTTGCCTGTAAGGTGTTAATAAGGATTATCAAGATCATTTCAAACACCAAAGATTGTGTGTGTGTGTGCGGGTGGGAGAAAGGCGGCTTCGCTGTAGCCGGACAATATTTAATTTGGCCAAAAAGGAGCTCACCATTATGTTGGAATTTGACATTGGCTTAAACAAAGACCAGTTTTAAGTGGGAAAAGTTATGGCTAGATATGTTTTTCAAAAATATAGCCAAATTCATTTAAGTGAAGCCAATGGAATCGTGCTTGCTTACTCTATGGCTAAAGTTGTCCTATGCTATTCATCTTCTGAGAGATCTCGCTATGAATCTAAGATATTTTCAATAGAAACCTAGTGTCATTTTTATTTATTTATTTATTTATTTATTTGGGTAGCTGCTTAGAACTATACTGCTCCATGAGACCTACGGGAGAATAGCGCTCACTGCTTTTGGATTTCCACTGACATTTCAAAAGAGGCATGTGTTCATGCAAATCCCAGTTTCTGGGTGCACTGGAGTATTTGTGCCTCTAATTTATGCATTTTGCAAATGTACTTCTGAAAATTAGACTCTTGTATTTTCAATTTCTCCAACCAAATCACATATGTGTGATCCACCTGTCAGTAGGGTAGAGCTAAGCAAAGCACCAAAACAAATGATATGTTTGTGATATAACATCTGCAGGGGCTTACTTCTGGTTAGGTAAAATTGGACAGGAATTTGAGAAGGAGACTACAGCCCCACTTTATCCACGAATCTCCCTTCTTTCAGAATCCTATTAAGAATTTTCAGAGGTTAACATGCAAGTAGAAGTGTTCTAGCAGTTATAGCTATCTCCAATCTAGGAAGTGATAAATTGGCCTGAGTTTGGAAAGTTTTCTGGACCAACTACTAGTATTCACAGGACAAAAGATGTATTATGGTAGGTCCTTCAGTTTCTATGTCCTCTGAAGTTCTCAAAAGTGCTATTTTATTCTGCAGCATAGAGAGCATTTAAATAGTAACAACCATAACAACAACTATTGTTTAATAGCTTCATCTTCTTTCATTAACTCCCTAGTGACTATAATAATAATGCTTTGGAGTCCTTACAGCAGTTTTCAATTGAGGCTCTCAAAGCACTTTGCAGACATTACAGAATGAAATCTTACATCACTCCCAGGAAGTAGGCGAGTATTATCAGGACCAGTTGAAGAGATAGGAAAGCAGACATAAACAGAGGTTTAGTGACTTGATGAAGGTCACACAGCAAAATAGGGAATAGAATGCAAGAGTCCTGACTTGCAATCCCCTGCTCTAGTCACTCTCTCTCCCAGGGGCCATTTGTGCAGTTTCATATTGGCTTCCCTAGGTGGCAGGCTTGGGAGGAAAATGCTGTGTTCCAATAAGATCCATTTTTTGTGCATTGAGGAAAGTCATTTCCTGGAGAACATCTGCTTTATGGTTCATCTTTCTCTCTCTCTCTCTCTCTGCCTTCCTGTCAATGAGCCTCTGAAAGTTTCTTCTTCAGTTGAGAAGCTGGACAGAATTGTTTACAGTGGATTTGGCTCTATTGTCTTTCTTCTCTTCCACTGCACAGTGTGTTGCAGAAAGTCTTTTGAACAGAATGGCTTTGGTTTTGCATTATAAAATTAGCCAGATAGAGAAGATAGTATCTCACCAAATACTTAGGAAGACACATTTAACCAAACATACCATAACAGTTAGTAAAAATGGGAAATCAGAGAAGAAGCAGGCATGATTTCTACAAAGCAACTCTGTGTAAATTCAGAATACAGTGTAACTAAGCCTGCTCTGTGCTTGACAATGGTATAAAGGGCACCTTGAACCAATGCCACACACTTGAATTAAGCCCCAGTCAATGGGCCTAACTATTGGTTGAACATTAACTATGTTTGAACAACAGAGATCTGCAAATTTTACCTTGGAACACTCTCAGTTTCAGGCATTTCCCTGATTGTGGGCAGAGTTCGGCAGACTATTCGGAACTCCACCCAGGAGATGTCTCTGAGAGTAGAATTTAGCTCATTGTCTACTAGCATCGCACAGACAGGTCCAGTAATGTGTCCCTGTCTGTCAGTGGCATGGTCGTAATTGTAGCAATTCATATCCAAAGACATAGATTAAATATCTGTAAGTAAATCAGATTCTTAGTCTCTGGAGAGACAAGGGTCCATCACAAAAGTGCAAAATCACATTTGAAGAGGATAGCATTGTCTTTGGATGCAAAGTGCTTAATTAGCCCAAACAAAGGGTCAGCTGTGCAGGTATTCATTTATGGCAGCATCTAAAAATTAATTAAGGCAATTGGGAGCCTTTCCATTGGCTTCATTGGGCTTTGGATCATGCCCTTACTGGGGAAAAGTGGATTTCAGGCTCCGGTGGCATCAAACAATTCATGATAATTTGGAAGAATTGGAAATAATTCTGTAGCTGCCACACTAAACCATAGTGTGAATGCAAGGTAAGGCAGCTAGCCCTGCAACTCACTAAAATAAAGGCAATAAAAGCGGATTCATTTTTCAGGTGAAAGTAATCTCCATAGCACTTGGGAGTGTTATCTTTTCCTAGTTTCATAGCTCCTCTTTAATTAGCAACATGCAGAGGATTAACATTTAAGAATTCATTGAGGAATAATTAATATGCTAATTCAAAGTGCTTTTTGTTGGTAATAATCTACACAGAGGCTTTATAAGAAGTTCAGTGTTGCAACTTAGCAAAAACCATTCAAAAGCTTCAAATAAGCAGCAGCTTCTCTTCAGGAAAAGGCATCTTATCTTGACATCTTACCAAACTGCAGCTGCTTATGAGCACCAGTAATAAAAGGCGCAAGGCCCCGAATCCATAAAATTGTAATAAAGAGCAGGTGCATTTTATGTTTATATCAATCTTTATTGAACAGGGTGTGCAAGAGGAGGAGATGCAGTATGGCTTGAAAGCACAGACACTGTGTACTGCTAGTGCAGCCATTAGAAAGAGTCTGTGTGTTGCTTGATGGCACAAAACCCCATGTGTCCTACTCCAGTCAACACAGCTGACCGTCATAGTCGGGAGTGTGTACTATACCCTGGCAAGGGATAGTGAAGCTGATACTTCAGTGTGTACTGTCCGGGTGTTCTGAGAGGAATTTTGTCTGAGGCAGTCAGAATTTCTACTTGGGCTTCTGAGACAACTAGCCCATGTACTGCAGGAATGTGCCTTAAAGGCATGCATGTCACATTTTTGGTATATATTAATGACACGATTTTTAAGTGTGTGTGTATGTGTTTGTGTGAGGATATATAAACATACAGTGGATTTTTCCCATTTATTGTTCCCAAATACTGTTGGTAAAAACACCTGTAATATTATTGAGACACATTAGTGGTGTTATTAAATTACAAGTCTTACAAGGAAATAGCCATGTGATCCAACAAAAACTTTCCATGGTGTCAAAAGCCCAATAGGTGCAGACACAACCTAAGAAAAGACAACTAATGGATACATGGGGTTTGCTGAAGTCCAGATGAACTGGAAAGCATGAATCTTCCTGAGGAATGGAAGAATTCAAGCACTATGCAGCATTTAATTTCAGTGGTTCTCTAAAATCTAGAAATAAGGAGGAAAATGCTGTTACCTGCTAATGTGGTCGGAAGAAAGAGACATTTATGTTACTTGGATAAATTATGACATCTGAAGAAAAAAAGAGCAGATGATATATTTACACTACGATTAATAATGTCACCCCAAAAGTTAACCCAATGTTTGAGTGTTGTACATTTCATAGTAAAATACAAGATCCTTCCCCATCATAATGTACCCAAACACCCATCTAAAAATAGCAAGTGTAATTTCATCCTGTGCAGAGGTGCAATTAAAGAAAAACAGTGACCATCTGTTGTTAAGCAGTTGCTCTGTTTCACCCCAGAGGCAGATGCATATCCCCACCCCAATTTTGTGAACCAAAGAGGTTCACACAGTCATAGTTATGAAAACATGTGCATATGCATCCAAAGATTTGAATGCCAATTCAGAATAAATCTCTGAACCTTTTTTGGTTTCCAGACAGTAAAGGAGTACCTAGTGGTGAGAGCAGGGGACTCTGAAAGTCAGGCATGCTTGAAATCCTTTGCTGAAAGGCTCTGGGCACATGCAAACACTTTATTAGTCAATATTTTTAATTATATGTTTCTGCTTCCTACTTGACACAGGTTCATGTTTGAAATTTACATGGCCAGATGCTGTAAATATAAACCAGTACAGGAATGCTCATATTAAAAAAAGCAAATATCCCGATGGGAGGGATAGAGTATATTTTCTGAGATCCCTGAAGCCAAGAAATCCCCATCTGCTTTATTTAAGAGGTAATAGATATTTGGTTTTGCTCAAGGAGGTGGAATCACTAAATCAGAAGGGAGTTAAGAGACTCCATCTTGCAGGACTCAAGGGGACTGTGCATATGTTGCACATGATAATCTCAGAATCAGCACTATGTGGAATAATGCTGTTTTCTGGATGGGCGCCTCTTTATACTGTGCTATGGAGCTATCTTTGCAAATGGTATCTTGGGTTCTGTGCCAGGAAACAATAAAGGTAATGGCGTGTCTTATTGCAGAGACACGGCAAGGTTAACCAAAAAGGAGATGACAAGCTTTAGACTCTGCCTTTTTTGTTTGTTTGTAGTTGTGTAAACAATGGTATATAGCTGAGTGGCTATTTTGTATTATGGATATTAACAATGATGGAGGTCTGCAGTGAAGAATAAGCAGAACCGCCCATGAAATCCAGATATTCACTACCACACATGCCCTGAAAGCTTCCTGATGCACTGGAGCAATTAAAAAGTTATAAAAGGTGACATTTACGAAATAGCGTTAAACTTGGATTTACACCAAAATATTCCTACAGTGCAAAACATGGAAAGCATTAAAGAAAAAAGTTTTCAATAAATCTTTATTATTAAGTTAATTTATTAGCGCCTCCTGCATTCTAATCCTGGCTCTGACATATATTGCCTCCCCAAAACCTTCACTTTGCCCTTATATAAAGATGCTAGCCTTCCAGCACCCCTTCCTCCAAACTTGAGGGAGCGTGTTTTCCCAGAACTGTGCAGAAGGGACATTTGAGGGAAAACATCTGGTCTGTTTGGAATAGTGGCAGGATTTGAAGAAAGGGATGCTCGAAAGCTGACATTCCATACGTCTGGAGGCAGAGCTAAGGTTGTGGTGCACAGTTTGTGGGGTATGCTGTGCTAATGGACAGGTGAGTGACTGGGTGGAGACAATGCGAATGTGTACTGTTAGAAGGCTTAACTTTTTATGTGCTTGTTTTTGGGCTAGGTATGTTGCAGGTAGCTCAACTGTAATTGCTGCACAAAGTAGTGGTTTTGTGCATGAATACATAATTGGGCAGGGAGGTCAGCCACACCCTTGGCTGATACATCAAGGACTGACTTAGAGACCTCCAGCATCAACTGCTACAGCTTGGGCTAAAGAGTCAAGGTTTTGTAGCTGGTGCTGTAACAACTTAGATCTTCTGTGCATCTACCTGTAACACCAGTGGGCTATAGCGATACTTACAGAAATAATTGTATTTAAAATAGAATATTTTCTCTATACTTCACATTCCTGTCTGTCTGATATTAATATCACAAGATGGTTGGTTCCAGCCACACTCAATAACATGATTTGTTTGTTTGTTTCACATGTTCTTTTCTTACGGTTAACATAAGGTGTTATTTGTATAGCTTGGAATTACGTCAGTAGTTTGGCATAAGTTTGTTTACTAACTACGAATACAGATTTCTACAGGCTATGCTTATTGTTATAGTTTCCTAAAAGGAAGTTGTCATTTTTTTTAACGGCTCCCTAGTTTTCTAAGGCCCTTTAATCCTTATAAGTCAGCTTATCAAGAGCATTTTGTAATAAAGGTTTTAAGAAAATCAAGACTTTATCAGAGATGATTATTATAAATGGTGACTTTCCTAGGAATATGTTGCAATGCTGTCTTCCCTACAATCAGAGCAGTTTTTAGCAATAGTCTTCGCACGTCCCCAGTCAGCAATTTTTCAGCTGATTCAATTTGCCTCATATGTCAAACACTTTTTCCCTCCAGATTTACTGTTGGAGAGTAGCTTGGTAATGGGGTACTATATCCTGTTAGTTTATTGTGAAGTTCTGTAGTGCTGAAAGGTATATTTGTTATTTGAGGGGAAATTGTTTGGCGGGAATGGGTATTGTACATCAATATTTACTTGTGTACTGTTAAAGAATCTTTTCATCAAGTAATAGGTTCTCACACTGAAAGATCACATCAGATATATTTTTGGCAGGTTGAGAGCAATACCAAGATTTATTGATCCAGGGAATAAATAATGACTGAGACAAAGCTGCAATCAATATTTATCTCAAGGGACTGTTAAGTCTAATATTGACCAAAGTGAGGAGCTAATATATTAAATTGTTATCTGAGGAAAAAATGAGGTGTTCTGTCAGCGTTTGAGTTGCAAATGGAATAAAATGGATATTGTTTTCTTATTTTCTACTTAGCTTCTCGTTATGAATAGTTTATCATAAAAATTAGTGAAAGATGTACTGCAAAAATGTTCAGAAGTTCAAGCCAGATAGGCTCTCAAAAGTTAATTTGTTAAGTTTACCTGAACCACTATGGGGACCAGATCTTACAAGAAATGCAAAGTAAATTTCTTTGTCTACAAATTGGGTGGCAAACGTTGCACAAAATGTAGCCTCTTTTGAGTCTTCTGGCATTTCTCAGTATTCCCTGATTCTGAGTCAGAAAGTCTGCTTGGCTATATAGGGGGATGGAATGCAATATTTCACAATGGGTGGGTGAAATTCATACTTGTGTGGAGGGCATCAGCACAAGGCCTAGGGTGACCAGATGTCCTGATTTTATAGGGACCGTCCTGATATTTTATATACGCTCCCCCTCACCCCCGTCCCAATTTTTCACACTTACTATCTGGTCACCCTAACAAGGCCCTATGCAACACTTAAGTCCTTCTTAAAACCTAAAGTCCCAATAAGACCTTTGTGAACTGGATCCTTGCAGCCCTCTTGAAGTCAGTGCAGGAGAGTGCCTACAATGTATTGTAGAATTGGGGTCGGAGTCTTTAAGTGGAATTTGTGTTGCATAAGACTTGTGCTGGCCCTTAGCACAGGGGAGAATATCACATACATGGGGGATCCCCTACTTTTAGTTGTGTTTTGAGTGAGCCCAAAACATTTTTAAAACATGGATCTTTATGGGTAGGAAGTTAGTATGGTGGAAAGTGAAATGTTAACTTTGAACTGGGACCACTGAAGGGAAAGCACAGTTTAAAATCATCATCTCTTTTTGGGCTTGATTCAAAGTCCATTGAAGTCAATGAGCCTAAAACTCAGGTTTGGCTATTTCTCATTGTGTGTATATATATATATATTGATGGATGGATAAAATAGAAGATAAACTTAAAGAATGCAACAACTTACCTTTTCTTGGTAGAAATAATATGTTACAAATGAATATATTCTCAGATTTCTATTTTAAGTCATCCCATGTATATTGACTAGCTCTTTTTAAAATTAAATCCATAATTATTCACTTTCTCTGGAGTCAACCAACCAGAAATAACCAGGAGAGACTAATAATATTGGGGCAAAAGGCTAGATCTATTTCAAAACCTACAAAAAGAGCGGAGGGCAAAAATTTCAAAACCACTAAAGACCCATTTTCAAAACAGGAGTGTAAGTCCATTTGATATTCAATGAGACTTAGGTTCCTATGTGCCTAAATCACTTTTGAAAATCGGACTTATTCTCCTAATTCAGTTCGGGTATGTCTACACTGCAGGTGGGAGCAAGCCTTCCAGTCCAGGCAGGCAGACTCATGCTAGCTCTGCTCAGGATAGCATGCTAAAAATGTAAGTATGGATGTTGCCGCCTGGTCTAGCTACCTGAATATGAACCGAGGGGACGTGAGGCTTGGACTTGGGTATCTAGGCTGTGCCACCACAAGCATGCTGCTATTATTAATGAGGTAGCTCATACAGAGAGAGTGAATGTCTGTCTACCTGGGCTGGGAGGGACACTCCCAGCCGTGATATAGACATACCGTTAGATACTTTTGAAAATTTTACCCTACATGTTATTAAAAACAGATCTATCTATAGGTTTAAAAGATGCCCTAGCAGCCCATACATGCTGAAGCACTTTCTAATAATTTGGAAACCCTTTAAAATGACAAGAAGCAAGTCAGAGTGATCATCTTGTATGACTGACCATGAATAACACTTTTTAAGGTAAGTTTGATCTCAAGAAATAGGAGGTAGTTGGTGCTTATGCCATGGATATATTTTTAAATTAAGTTATTGATATAATTCCAGAAATCTAAGTCCCAATTTTCTCTTCTGAATTCAAGATTTTATCGATACCTAAAGAAATGGCATTGTGTTATTTCTATTCACAGAGGTCTGAATGCATCACCCTTACTTAATGGGATAGAATATTTTATACTAAATGCTCCTGATATATCTAAATTTGTTACATGTACTAATAATGCAATTCTTCGTGTAACAGATTAAAGAAACGCGGGGAAAATATCTGGAGAGTTACATTACATTAGACGAATGGGAGGTTTCTTATGAATTAACACAAACCAGGGTGATAAATACAAAATGTGAAGTACAGTATTCTTTTATTCATGATTTTATTGGACTCCCAAAAAACTGATGCAAACACATAGAAGAGATAAAGATATATTGGTGCTGTTATACAAAACACGGTAAAGGAATATACAAATTGTGACATCGTGTAAAACTAGAAAAACTCTAGTAACATATTAATGAAATAGTGATGGACAGGGGAATAGCACCTCTTTTCAGGAGCAGATCTAGCCATTTTCTGAAAGTATTTTCAGCACCCCCACCCACCCAAGCAGCTGAGCCAGAAATGAACAACAAGAAAATCAGCAGAGCAAAAAGGAAAAAAAGCCAAGCAGCTTGATAGTACAGTGTTACGATGCCCCCTGGAAGTTGGTGCCGAGGGTGACCGTCCTGCTCATCGGCCCCTGGAACCTGCCCTATACATTTTAATGAGTGGCACATTTAAGTGGAATAACACCGGGTAATGAGATGTTTTAAAAGTGACTTTCGTGTTCAAAAAAGGGCTCACATTGACAGCCCTAAAAACTGAACTGCTTTCTTCATCCACAGAACAGGTGCATTATTAGCAGTGGCAGAGGCAGTGCAAGTTTCCCCTGTCTACCTACCTCTGTGCCTCAAATGCAGTGTCAGGAGGAACCCACAAAGGGATTGTCTGTACACAAATCTGCACCAGTTAAACCGGTGCAAACCCTCATGTGGACATTCACATCTGTTTATTAGGGGCAAGGTAAATCAAGGTAACCAGGTGTACATTGATATTTAGAGCGGCCACACCCAAAGTTGCCCCTATTTAACTAAACCGGTTTGAAATCACACCAAAACCGGTGCATCTTGTATGTAAACCCAGACTAAGCATAAGAGCCTGCATAGCTGTTGAGTCTTTTCCTCTCTGCTGAAACTGTGAGCAAAGGTATCAATTGGTGCTAAATTATGTTGGTCTCTTTTGTGATATAAATTGTCCTTTGTGAAATGCACTGAGTAAACCAATTGGCGAGCAGTCATTAGGTGGGTAAGGATAAGCTTTGGTATAGGAGGCATGTTGGAGGTGGAGCCATAGCACAGGTGTTGGGCAATATTGCAACCCTTAGGGGAGGCTGCCGAAATATAGACAACACCCACAGGCTGTGTAAATTATGCCAGTAGACTCTCTGGTCCCTGGAACAGACCAAAATTGGAAGGGCACAAACATGACTTAAAGACACCTCCCACAGGGCTGCAAGTTCTGCAACTCCCAGCCGCCTTAGCCATCCCCCTCCTTCACAGATACTGCTCAATCTGGGGGCTGTTCTCACTTCCCAAGAGCAGTCAGAACAGAAGTTACAGGCTCTTTTCATTTGCAGAAAGTCAGTCTGGCCCCAGATTTTCTTTTTCTATGTCTATGAAAAAACAGCAGTGGGAATTTCCTGTTTTCAGGTTATTCTCTCTGTGGTTTCTCTTTCCTGAGGCCAAGCTATATTGCATTATTCCAAGTGAATTTACACACAGTCCCCGGAGTAGAAAAAGAATTGATTATGCAAAGTAGGTTAATAAGCACTCGGAAGATGCTCTGCAATTATGCAGGGTTTGGATTCTCCCACAGTTGAAAATATTGTTTCTAGCACTTGTCATGTATACTCAGCCCCTATTGATTAAATGACTCAAAGGGAACACCAAATAGAAAACTTAGAGAAATATCTGCTCTCCAGGAAGACTGGCATTTGCAGAAAGGTCAAAGAGCCAGTCATGCTAAAGCAAGGAGAGCCCTGTTGATTAAATGAGCTACATCAAAGAGCAGGTCTGTGTATATTTGTGCTTTGAAGATTGATCCTCAAGTAAGGAAAAGCATTTAAGTGTGAATGTTACTCCAGTCAGGTGTGGTTTCAACTCCCTCAAATAAGATCAAAATAATAACACCCATTGTTTCTATTTATATGCCCTCTCTGAGTGGCTGGGAATTAACGGTGGCTTTTCCTCTCCTAGGGGCTTTATGAAGGGAGTTTTCCTGCAATCCACAGCTGTTCTCTCCCTGCTTTTCTCTCAAGAATGCAAATCAAAAAGAACTGGACCAGGCTGCACTTGTCTGGCTGGTTTCCTGATCATTTTAAGTAACTAACTTTGGTGCCTATCTGCATTTCACCAATGTCACCATGAAGGATAAACCTAGAGTGCCTTTGTCACCAAAACTATAGGCTTCCAGCCCTTGAGCTGAGGGGAAATCCTTCAGCTGCAAGTGGCAGACTGTTGTAATTACTTGGACTGGCCACTAGGGGCAGGGTTGATCACACACCTTTCGCCAGGGGTGTTACCTGTAATTTCACTTTCTTCTTGAGGAAGTTTGGAGTTGGAACTAAATTTTGCATGTTTATAATGGGCCAAGCCAAAACTTCAAATCCAAACATCCCTGGACTACAGGGGAAGTGTGGATTTGGAACCCAACTCTGCTACTCAATCCATCCTTGCTTTCTGCTTGTAGTTTCATTTCCCTCCCCACTCCCACCCCCTTTTTTTTTCAACCTAGAGGTTTTTAAAATTGTAAGTTTCAAACTGTGATCCTGATGTGGCTAACAGCACTTTAGGTATATGTCGTCAAGTAAGAAAACAATTTCAGTGCTCCAATTTCAGGGTGCTTTCACCTTATCTGGATATTGCAGAAATATGTTGGCTTCTAACTTTCTAAGGTCAAACCAGATATTTTGGAAATCTTCGGGCTTCCTAGATGAATTTGAGCTGATAAATGGAAAAATAAAAATGCCCCACCTCTTCCAGCTAACTTGATTGTGTTGTCTGCCAAATTTGAAAGTTATTCCCCTCTCCTTCTTTCTGAAAGGCTTGAATGTGATGAGACTGAGTCGTACATGTGTTGCTGGTTTCAATAGGGGGTCTCCACAGTTTTTTTCTGTTTCCATAGCAAGTGGGAAAGGCTGCTGTCTCCTCTCGTAAATGCTAGATAATTGTAGACAGTAAGAATTAATGTCAAGCTCTTCAGCACCTTTAGGGATCCCTATCAGACATATGTTAGTTCCCCATGGACTTTCTCTTAGGGTAGGTCTACACTTACCCGGTAGTTCGGCGGCAAGCAAATCGAACTTCTGGGTTCGACTTATCGCGTCTTGTCTGGACGCGATAAGTCGAACCCGGAAGTGCTCGCCGTCGACTGCGGTACTCCAGCTCGACGAGAGGAGTACGCGAAGTCGACGGGGGAGCCTGCCTGCCGCGTCTGGACGGAGGTAAGTTCGAACTAAGGTACTTCGAACTTCAGCTACGTTATTCACATAGCTGAAGTTGCGTACCTTAGTTCGACTTGGGGGGTTAGTGTAGACCTGCCCTTACTGCTTGGCTCTGTGATTCAATGTGTGGCCCCCTGTCTTGTTTACTGCCCACTATTCAAACCCTGATCTAAATACAGAATTATTAATTTATTCTTGGGATCTTCCATGGCACTCACCTCTATAGTATCTGAATGTGTCACAAATTAATTGATGTTCAAAACACCCCTATGAAATGAGGGGATATTATCATCTCCATCTTACATTTGGGGAATTGTGGCACAGTGAGATTATGGTACAAAATGTCCATTCATTTTGGGTGCCTGATTTGAGACAACTGATTTTTCAGAGTACTTAGCATCATGTAACACTTTGTATGTTCAAAGCCAGCTCTTATTCAGTTCCAGCTGTGAGTGCTCTGCACTTCTAATGATCAGACCCCAGCTACTCAAGCTGGGCACCAAGAAAATGAGGAACACAGTCACTTGGCAGACATCTGTGAAAAGTTTGATTCAAGTGGCTTGCCACATAGGAACTCCATAGCAGAGGATGGGATAGACTCTAATTCTCACAGCAGCATGCAACAGAGTTAACCATAAGACCATCCTTTTTCTTCCTGCACTCTCCTGCCTCGTTTGCTACACACCTTTCAACTTTTTCAACAAATGAGGGAGAGTTCTAACAGACAACAGCCTCCTTCAAAAACAACGAGGAGTCCGGTGGCACCTTAAAGACTAACAGATTTATTTGGGCATAAGCTTTCATGGGTAAAAAATCCACTTCTTCAGATGCACTGGGGGGGGGTTATCCACGAAAGCTTATGCCCAAATAAATCTGTTAGTCTTTAAGGTGCCACCGGACTCCTAGTTGTTTTTGTGGATACAGACTAACACGGCTACCTCCTGATACTAGCCTCTTTCAGTACGCAGTCCTGATACATCCCCAGAGCAGGCCCAAATTGTGCACTGAATGAGGCAGGGATGCTGTTGAAAAAATAGCATGTGATTGTGTACTCAAAGACTGTATCATAATGCAAATGCACAGGGGGCCCAAATTAAGGTTGTACAGGCAACCTTAATTCTGCATTTCCTAAATTTTCAGTGCTTGACTTTGCAACCTTTAAGTTTTTTTATGTAGGTTTTTTTGTTTGCAGGATGTATGTAGTACAATGTAGATAGATTAGCTCTAGCATGTTAGTATATACTACCTAGAAATAGGTGGCATGGTGCCCACCTTTTCACCCCTCAAAATGTGCCAATAGGTTTGAGCAGAACAATGCACTGCCCTTTCTTTTTCCCAGAACTGTCACTATTCTGGGGGAGAACATAAAGTTCTGTTTAAATTTGGCTTAAGTGTCTTGCCACGTTAGAACCCAGAGGTATGTTTACATACGTGACTCATTCAAAGCCACGTATCCTGGTGTTTGATTTTAATGTATTTATTTCAAATAAATGGTTGATGTCAAGAAAATGGCTTAGCCCACTTCAGCTTTTAAAGTGCATCGCCTTGGGTTGGAGTGAAAGGGGAGAGAGAACACCGCTCCCAGCAACTGGTAAAATGACTTTTGAGGGTGTTGTAGTGCAGTGGTTCTCAATTTGTCACTGGATTCCTGTGAAACGTGTTGTACAAGTTCTCCTAGTGCTGACTGACATGTACAATCACAGCCGGCTACGGGCAGGCTGGTCTGGTCTAGAAGTAGCCCACCTCACTAGTCATTTACATGTGACTTGCCTAATTTTATTTTCTTTGTCCTCCCCCATAGCATTTCCCTTTCTCCCCCTCGGAGAGTTTTCCAATCATCCTGACACCTGCAAGGCATTTTCTTAAGTGCTGGGCATCAAAAAGCCTCTTACTTCATCTTACATTACAGGAACACCTCTCAGCTACTGGGAGTGATTGCTGCTAGGCTGCGTCTGGCCTGATGTTCGGATTGTTCTATGGCTAGCTGGGCTTTGAGAGTATCATTTCTTGCTCCATCTTGTACATTTATCTACTCAGGCTGTAAATACCATTGATGATACTGTTATCATTGCAGGGGCCTTAACTCTAGGGTTCTTTTACTTTATAGCATATGGTTTGGTTTTTTTTAAGAAGTTTTCTACCGAAATTGAAAATTTCCTGGCTTTCCAGTGTTTACCTTTTAACATTCCTTTGCATTTGGCATCTATGGATGAGAAATGCTATGGAAGTGGTATCATTCATTATTATTATTACATTAACATTTTATTTATCTGTGTTTTGATTTCAAATAATAAATAAGACACCCATGCAAGGCTCTAGGCTCCCTAACTCTCCATTTATACAATAAAGTCCCAGCAACATATATAGAATGGTCATCTTGAAAGCCAGTCTGCTGCCTGTGAGGAACCATATGAGAAAGGTGGCTGGGCTGTGGAGGGGCAGCTGCCTTTCTTCTTTTACACAACAGTTCGTTTATATCTCAAAATGGTCCAGTCCCCCTGTGTAGTGAGGCGGACAGGCCTCCCTCCCCCAGGGTGAGTGAGGGAGTGTTACACGCCCCTTGGAGGGTGGAGCCTAAGCCTCCCTGCCCCCTTCGCCGGAAGGAGAGGGGCGGGGCCGGAAGTATAAAAGACCAGACCCGCAGCCCATTCGGGGGGAAACCTGCAGAGGAGAAGGACATCCCGCTGGTTCCAGAGCAGCCCAAGGTGGATCTCCCGCCTAGCTCGGTCCATGGCCCCGACGCGGACGACGACTGGCCTGGAGTGCCCGCTGCCGTTTACCTGGAGGTACCCACCCCAGGGGAGGCAGGAAGTGGCCCAGGGGCTGCTACCGTAGGGCTGGCCGCAAAGCCCAGACCCCCAGCATCGGCGTGTTGCGGCTGGATCCCCGCCGACCCCGGGGCAGCTGGTGTTGCCCCTGCCAGGGCCCTGGGCTGGGACGCGGTGGAGTAGGGAGGGCCCTCGTCCCCCTGCCCCTCCCCCTGGGTGGCTGACCCTCATTCCTCTGCAAGGGGCTCCCACTCTGAAGAGGAGTAGCCCCAGCCCCCCTGAGACTGTTGTCTGCTGGCTGCTTGAGCCCTGCAAGCCCAGGCCCCAGCCTACCTTTAAGACTGAGGCGGTTACTGGCTGCCTGAGCCCAGGCAAGTCCAGTACTCAGCTAAACAGAGATTAGCCTGGAGGTGGGCTACCGCCGCCCTCCAGGGGCCTCCCTCCCCTGGGGTGAGTGAGGCAGTGTTACACCCTTCTTCAGTGACTAATTATCCAAAGTGGGACGGCTTCAACAGGACAGACTGAGAGAGACCCACACCAGAGTACCCCCAGCCCAGTGGTTAGAGCCCTCTCCTGAGAGGTGGAACACCTGGTCAAATCCTTTCTCTACATCAGGTAGAGGGGAGAAAATGAACCCTAGTCCCCTAGATCCTGGGTGATTGTTCTAACCTCTGGGCTAAAGGTTATAAGGGAGGTGGCCCCACCACCGCCACCTCTGGTATTTCTTTTTAAAAAAAATAAAAACACAAAACCAAAACCAACCAAAAGCACTTAGGGCTGTGGCTCCTAAGCAGAGGGAACCATCTACATCCAGCCTTAGGCGCTGCCTAGGGTGCTGACTTAGGCACTTATCTCATTGTGTAAGGACCCCGCGTGTCCAACTCAGGCTTTATAGTTTCCTGTGCTTTTCTGGGCACCTAAAGTTAGGCTATGCAATGCTCAGTACTGTAATGCCTACGTCTCTGTGCCTCTGTGTACTATAGCGCCCCTCCTCCCGTGAGGGGCTCAGATACTGTGGTGAAGGGGCCATATAAGTACCTTAGTTATTAAGCATTGGTTCCGAAGCAAGTAGTATATTTATACCTCTAACAGCACTTTGCTGCCTTTCCAAAACCACACAAAACTGCAGTATTCAGCCATAGTGGTCTAAACCACTATGGCAGGGATTTTGCAAAGACCCTAAGGGAGTTAGGCCCATCGGATTTCAATGGGAATTGGGCACCTAGCTCTTTAGGTTATTTTTGAAAATCCCAGTGTGTACCTTATACACAGTGATCCTGCAGAGTTGTGAGTTATTGCTGTAGAATGTTTGGTTTTCATTAGGGTGTGTCTCTTTCATGTGGAGTTTCGTTTAGCAAGGTGGAAAAAGGAGTTGCGAGGCTATAGTACAAAGGCTCTGCCCCAGTTCCAGGAAACGGGGAGTTAACGGCATGTCTCCTGTGGGCCACACCCCTGCAGGTGGAAAGGCTTGAGCTCAAACTTTTTTTGCTGGGCCCCCCTTTGAAAATATTTCAAGCTGTGACAACTCCCCCCCCCCCCCCGCACCCAAAAGTGATAGTGTATTACTGTATGTACTTAGAGGAGCATTAAATGAAGCATGCAATCATTATCCTTGCAGTCACAGGCTCTGAAGTCTTTCAAAAAGTGGAAAGCAAGCAACATTTTTCAGGAATAAATACACAGACATTTAAGAAACACGATTTCTGGGGGGGAGGGGGAATAGACAACAGGATACCGTTTGGGGAGCTGGAAGCCTTTATTCTGGCAATAATCATAACATTGTCCAATTTGTGGTAATCATTACATTGTCCAAGAATTGTTGCTCTATACACAACTATATACAAACAAGAATCTGGACACAATGTGAGGAGTTCTGCTGTTTTGACAGCGTTACCATATGTCTGGATTTTCTGAGACATGATGTCTTTTTTTGGTCTTCTGATATCCATCCGGTTGGATTTTTGAAATATAAAAAAATGTCATGAGAATGTATGACCCTTTCCATGGAAGTTGTGGGAAACGGGGTTGTTGAGGAATCCCCTAGTGAAATGGCTCTCAACCTTTCCAGACTACTGTACCCCTTTTTTCAGGAGTCTGATTTGCCTTGCTTAAAAACTACTTGTTTACAAAATCAGACATAAAAATACAAAAGTGTCACAGCACACTATTACTGAAAAATGGATTACTTTCTCATTTTTACCATGTAATTATAAAATAAATCAATTGGAATATAAATATTGTGCTTTATTTCAGTGTATAGTTTATAAAGCAGTTATAAACAAGTCATTTTCTGTATGAAATTTTAATTTGTACTGGCTTCTCTAGTGATTTTTATATAGCCTGTTGCAAAACTAGAGAAATATCTCTAGATGAGTTGATGTACCCCCTAGAAGACCTCTGTGCATCTCCACAGGTACAGGTACCCCTGGTTGAGAACCACTGCCCTAGTGCAGCATTTCTCAAACTGGAGTGCCAACACAAAAAGGGGTTGCAAGGCTAGCATAAGGGGGTCATGATTAGGGTGACAATACATCCAGGTTTTCCCAGACATGACCTCTTTTTTTGGACCTCCAATCACCATCTGTGCAGATTTTTGAAATATGATAAAATGTTCATGGTTTTTGTTTGCCTTCAGAGCTGGGCAGCTGCAGAGTGGTGGCTGCTCTCTGGCTGCCCAGCTCAGAAGGCAGTGCCGCCGCCAGAAGCAGAGCAGAAGGAAGGGTGGCAATACCATACCATGCCACCCTTCCTTTTGCACTGCTGCTGGCAATGGCGCTGCCTTCAGAGCTGGGCAGCTGGAAAGTGGCAGCTGCTAGCTGGACACACAGCTCAGAAAGCAGCTTTGCCACCAGCAGCAGTGCAGAAGGAAGGACTGCAATACCATACCATACCACCCTTCTTTCTGCGCTGCTGCTGGCGGCGGTGCTGACTTCAGAGCTGAGCACCTGGCCAGCAGCCCCTACTCTATGGCTGCCCAGGTCGGAAGGCAAGGAAAAATCACAGGCATTTTTCCATTTTTCAAAAGTCCACCCCGACAGAGATCGGCGGACCGAAAAAAGAGGTCATGTCCGGGAAAACCCAGACGTACTGTAAGCTTACTCGTGACCCTCCCTACGCTAGCCTTGCAACCCGCTTTTGGGTTGGGACACCCCAGTTTGAGAAACACTGGGCTTGAGGGTAATGAGGCAGAATTTTGGACTGAGGGCAATCAGGAATTAAGTGCTTCTACCCAGGGAGCTCTATAAATATGATTCACTGCTAGGCAGAAAGAAGAATGAAGATTAAGCAATGAACAGACCGTGTGAGGAGATGGCTGATCTTCAAAGCAGGCCATCAGGGACTGTTATAGCCTAAATAAAAACGATGTAGCACTACTGCTTTGGGAGGAACATCTTTCTCTGTCTACTGCTGGATCTTGCTGGCTGACTCAATTGAGGCTCCTGCAATTGCTAACATAAACTAAATGTTAACAGGTGCCAGGGGAATCGTAGTTGGTAACAAATTGGGATTTGGATTCAAGCAGCTCTTCCCATCTGAAGTATCTTTCCATTCACTAAATTGAGCAGCACTTCCAGAATGGTCAGTGTGCTTTCATAATTATTGTTGTTATTTTATTTTTAAGATTATGGGCCTGAAACAAAGCACCTAATCTAAACCCGTCCAAATTGTGT
>NW_020664534.1:2595006-2646704 GCF_002925995.2 Terrapene triunguis | reverse complement strand
CCACTGTGAGGGACAGAGTTTGTGTCTTTTCCATCTTGTGCTGTTGTGGGTCCTAGAACGTGAGCAAACATCACAGGAAGGGCAAAAGGGAATTATTTTAATTTGTCTCTCACAAGCGAGCAGGGGGAAAGTATTAATTGGTGAAACTACCACCAAAACAAACATGGCTACCTAAGCCCATCTCTAGTTTATATGGGGGATTGAGGAGGGAATACAAAACAAATGTGGAGCTAAGTGCTGGGACACTGGTTTCAACTGATTGATAGTTATCTCCCTGTACTTCTGCCTTATTTTTGGGTAACTTTATTTTCTTACACAGTTGCTTGCATGAGAGGTCCCTGGCACCATTTTTGTTCCATATAAAACATATGATGCATGTATCAGGGTGTCACTGCTTAAGGGAGAAAAATTTTGGAGGGTTTCAATTGGGGTTTTAATTTTTTTTCTAGCTGAACCGTGCTATATTTGTGGTGGCTGTTTTTGTTCGTTTGTTAAATGCCTGCTGAGAGAAATTGGTTTGTCAAGTACCAAGTAGTATAAAATGAAATCTACACTAACGTTATACATTCATGACAATTCTATTTTTTCTATAAATATTGTAAACTGGAGCTGACACAGCATTAATAAGCTACTGGCAGTATAATTAAAATGAAACAGAAATATGTTCCCTGTAAAATATGCAAAACTTTCCATGTTTGATAGTCCTGGACAAATCTTTCTATTTTATTCTGCTATATATGATCTGCATAGTTTATCAAAATATAGGGCCCAGTTACGCAAACATTTACTACCACGACCTGTCCCATTACAGCTTATAGAATTACTTACAGTAGAAAGCACCACACCCTGTAGGAAGTTTTTGCAGACTGGGTACAATCTGTCTGGCATTACCATGGAAAGCTTTGGTGGATATCTTGAGAGAATCAATGAGTGAAGAATAAGAATTAATTTAATATAGCGGATGATTTTAAAAATGTCATCGTAATAATGGATATTTTGTTTTTGAGGGGTTGTATGTTTGATGTATGGACCTCAGAACTGCCTGATGCAGACTATTTCAGTTCAGCTCAGCTCAGTACCAATAGGAATTCTGCCTGAAAAACAGCTAGCAAGGATTTACTGTCACTAGCTAGATTACTTTATTTTCTGTGGCTGAAAAAAAGCAGTGTAGTTGGGGAAGTATCTTTTGATAACCTGCTGCAAGTCATCTGCAGCTTCGAGTATTCCCAAGTTCAATAACACCAGCCATTCAAAGACCACTTCGGCCCTGATAAATCCAACAGACACAAATGATAGGCATTGGGAGGATATTAAGAAGCACCAAATTGGTAAAGCAAGAAAGACAGTAACAGGAAATAAACTTTGAGTGAGCTGCATTCTTCCATACTTTATAGTACAGTGAAAACTGTACTAAGCAACCGCTCAAGGGATTTACTTTGACACCATGGTCTCTTAGGGTATGTGTACATTGCAAAAAAAAAAAACCCAAAACAGCAGGTCTCAGAGCCTGGGTCTACAGACTTGGGCTTGCACTACAGGGCTAAAAATGCAGTGTAGACATTCCTGCTTGGGCTGGAGCTCAGGCTCTGAAACCCGACAGGAGGGGTAGTTTCAGAACCAGAGCTCCAGCACAAGTGGGAATGTCTACACTGCTATTTTAAGCTCCATATAGTGAGCCCGAGTCTGTTGATCAGGGTTTTTTGCAGTGTAGACATACCCTTAGGGGAAGTGGCTCTCTTAATACAGGTGATTTAGAATTTTACTCCGAATGGTGAATCTAATCCCATCAAAAATAAATAATGCTTGTTTGATACCAGAAATAATGTTGCTTTATAAACACTTAAAACCCAAAGTCTGAAATAACTATAATTTTATAAAATACTTGAAATACAAATAGTTAATACAGATTTATACTATATAAAAGGTCTCTTGTAGCTGAAACATTGATCTGTCTGCCACTTATCCTAGACATAGAAAAATGAATGTAAAATGTATTCTACTGAACAGTTGTCTGGTATTTCCTTATAAAAAGGGAATGTGATAGACAGACTAAGCATAGTGCAGAGCTTTCCGTGCATGTGCATTATGGGCATTGAAGTTCAAAGCATTTGGAAAGGGTTCAGCTATTCTGGAACTAATTCTAGGTAGTTCTTGATCACGTTGGGAAAGTAATTGCTTAGCACGTGTAATCCAATATTGTAAAATTACAGGTCTGTCTCATCTTACGCTGGGGTTACGTTCCGCGGTCAGCGCGTAAAGCGAAAACCACGTATAGTCAAAATTACATTGAGTTCAATGGCGGGCGGAATCGCCCACACTACAGGTACAGTATTAAAATTGTTATTTTTCTCTTTATTTTTGTTTGTTTGTTTGTTTTTGCCGACCGTGTAAAGCTGAAATCGCGCATGTTAAATGCGCGTAAGATGCGACAGACCTGTATTAGAGTGCTCTGTTAGGAGAAGGCATCCTTGATAAAGGTAGTCTGTCTCACAGATTGTACTGTATTTGCATTCCAAACATTAGATGACCATGTACCAGAGGCAGAAAAGTATTAATGTGGACACGATTTTGAAATGAGAACAGACACATGAATGGATTTTAAGTGACAGGCTGCAACTTTTATTAAATTTAAATACTGGAAAGGGGCACTACCCATCCATCACCCATAGTCTCCTATACTAGGCATTTAATTGGTTCCATTGTGGGGGTTACAGGGCTTCTACCATATAACCCATAACTTGAGGTGGCTCTCCTCATCCTACCCCCCAGGATTCAGCTTGTTCTGAGTCCTACAGTCCCCCCACCTTCCCCACATTGCTCACGATGGGGACAGAAGGTGCAGAAGAATGGTGCCCTTGGCCCACGCGCACTACATTGATGTCAGTGGAATTGCACTAAGGAAAAGCAGCACAAATAAGAGCAAAATCAACCTGGTGTGTGTTCCCACCATTGTACATTGTAATTACCCCAACGCTTAGCTCAGCTCATGTCTGTCAATCGAGCATGAAAACATTCAAAGTGGTCAAAAGCTGGGAGACTGCAAAACAGCTCATACTGAATAGCAGAACTTTGAACGTAGTTGTCTGTCATACTGTATCCTAGTACATTGCTAATATGTATTCTGCACACTGCCCAAAACGTGATTCATTAAGGGTAATGATTGTTCCGTCTCCAGGCATCAGTCATCCTAAACTGCACTTGTTCACCTCCAGTATATTTAGAGACTTATTGTTAATTAAATGATGTTTGTACAGTAATTTGTAAATGTAAGATGCTATTGAAGGGCTGAGTATTAATTATTATCATGCCCTTGTGCAAGTCATGGCAGTAAGTCCATGGGTTTATTTTCTTTCTCCTAAATAGCTACATGAATTGTCCATCCAATTATGCCATGGCAAATATGGATATGGATCTTCCCCTGTTCTGTCTGTCAAATATCTGAATTCATACCAGGCAAGGGCAATGCGTCAGTTTTAGCTAGTGCTTGTATGAGGTGTAGCTAAGCACTGTGCAGTTTCCCGCTGGTTTTGGTTTCCCATGTTTATGTTTACACTCAGCTGCAATTTGGATCATCATTAAGGAACATGCATGTTCTCTCTTTGTAGGTCAGGTTTTCTAAACCTTTTAGCATTTTTGTTGCTCCCCCTCTGGGCTTTCTCCAGTTTGTCATGGAATACTAGTTTTGTTGGGCGGGTTTCAAATGCTGTTCGTGTGGTGTCTGAAATGATTTGATTATATTTTGTTATATCTCCTCTGTGTGAAGTGGAAATTGATAATACTTTGCACTTCTATTGTGCCTCACATGTACGGTTTATGACTCAATCTACGCATCACACCATGATCTCCCTATTTTATGGATGGGGACACCTCGTCAGGACAAAAAGATTGAATGACTAGTCCAACACAAGAAGTTGTGGCAGAGCTGGGAATGGGACCAAGATCTCTTAGCTCCTTGTCCAATCCTTAAACCACTAGACCCTCTCTCTGAAGCAGCTGTTGTAGAACACTGATGATATTGATTGTTTGCTGGAACACTCAGCCCATTAATTTTAATGCTGTTTGTGAAGCAGTACAGCGGTGTACTCCAAGTCATTATGAGTTCTATGGCAATTTAATGCTTTTCTCTTCAGGGAATATTATTCAGAAGGCTTGACAAGTAAATGTTTTTATAAATACTGAGGCAAAGGTTGCAGGCCACAAGGTTTTGATGCTACAGGCAGTCTTAAATTGTGTTGTATAGCTCTGTATCCAAATTACTCTTCCTGCAAGGTAACATTATGTCTTGTAAACCCCGCCCCCCCAAACCCTCTACACTTCAGGCTGTATCTGCTTCTTAAGTCTGCAGTACTTGCAAAAACTCAGCTGGGTATTTTTAAAAGAAACTATATCAAGTAAAAACCTCTATTGTGCAAACCACATTGTGCTGACAGAACAAGCCTAATTCCCAACACTTTCCATGGATACGCTGTGTGCATTCATATTACCCTTTGGATAAAGGAAGGTTTTAGGCAAAGTTACACCAGGCAAGACTCTTGCACCTAAAAGGCTATAGTAGGAGAGAAGTTAGCAAGGAGTTATGTGGCAACAAAACTAGAGCGATAAGAGGGTCTTACCAGAAATAACAGTGGTGACCCTCTCTTTCTCTCCATATTTTTCTCCCCCTCTGGCCAGGATAGACTATTTGATCTGGCAGTGGTCTGTGATGAATAGACAAGTGTCTATGAGCCACTCTCTACGGGTCAAGAGCTTGGCAGACATTTGCTCATACTGTAAGTATCTAAATCTAGCCTGAATTATGCAGCTGCTCTCTAATCATCATCCAGTGTTTATTCAATACATCAGCATTTTGTCTCATATCACAGGGTCATTAAAATAAATAAAACTGCAGTTGCCACAAATATTGATACATATGCAGTTTTCCAGGCATTAGGGTCTTGGTTTAAGTACAAATGGGCTAGGAGAATTTTGCCTATCAGGTGCTAAGACTTCCTAAAGAATCCAAATGAACTCTGAGCTGCAATGAATTGACACTTTGAAATAAGGTAAAGATGATGAATGGGAGACAGGGAAGGAGGGAATTGCTGGAGAATGGGGAAGGGAAGAGATAACGTAATAGTGCCCAGGACCTGTGGACACTGCTGATGTTCCTGAGTTATGAGGAGACAATCAGCTATAGAGCTGGTCTCAAAAATATGGTAAGAAATTCTGTGAAAATGTTCAGAAGAAGCCCCCAAAAATTTCAAAAGTATTTTGCAGAAAATATCCAGTTTTTTATTTCAACCTTCCACCAACTGATTATTTTTTTAGTTTAAAAATAATGGAAAAGAAATCAAAACTGTCGCTGAAAATTTTCAGTTTGAGAGGGCCATTTTTCATAGGAAATTTTTTAAAACAATTTCAGCCAGCTCTATTGAGAAATATTAAGTGACAACCCCACTACCAGACTGACGGTACAGCCCTGGTGAATACCAACAATGCCAAGCTCCAAGAATCACCATAACCTGTGAGGGTGAGGTAAAGGATTCCCTGGAAGCCTCCATTTACCACAGGGGAAAAACATTTAGTTCTAAAATCATTAGTAAGAATATATGGTCTTTATGGAATGAGATTTTAACAGTTTAAATAATCTATCTCCATAGCTTCTTAAGACTGCTGATTGCCCTTCATTTGTAGGCACAAATATCATGACTGATGAAATTAGACTGAAAGATACACAGGAAAGCTATGTACAGAACATTGCCCAGTTTTTCAAACCTTTCCTCAGAAGTCAGGTTTTCTAAACCTTTTATCATTTTTGTTGTTTTCCTCTGGGCTTTCTTCAGTTTGTCAACATCTTTCCTAAAGTGTGGTGCCCAGAACTGAACACTGTACTCCAGCTGGGGCCTCATGAGTATCAAGTAGAATAGGACAATTACCTCCCATATCTTACATACAACACTCCTGCTAATATACCCCAGAATGATTTTAGCCTTTTTTGCAACTGCATCCCATTGTTGACTCATTCAATTTGTGATTCATTATAACCCCCAGATCCTCGTCAGCAGTGCTACTGCCTAGCCAATTATTCTCCATTTTGTAGCTGTGCATTTGATTTATAGGACCTAGCATGCTCCACCACCCCACTACACTGAAATTTTTTTTAAATCTAGCAAGACCTTCTGCACTCTCCCCTTTGGAGACATGGGGTGAAATCTTGATCCCATCAAAGTAAATGGCAGAACTTCCATTCTTCTGTCTGTTATGGCCAGACTCTGAGCTCAGTTACACAAGTGGATATCTGGAGTAACGGAGGCAGATTCTGGCCCAATGCCCTGGGCCACTCAGGTTGTGCATCTCCTTCCTGAACTCCTCCCCTCTCCCTGCTCTGCTATGTAGAAGTATAATGTACCCCACAGAGATGCCCCATTTCCATTTACTGACTGGGAGCATAGTGACAGAGTATGAAATCTCTTTGCTTAAGCAACCAACCATATGGATTATCTGTTATTTATTAGAAACACTAAAATCCAAACAACAATTTGTTATTCATGCTTCAATTTGATAATTAGTCATCTAACAAAGGTAAGGTCCAGAGAAATGAGCAGAAGGCTACTGTAAGTCTGTACCCCTGTGCACAGTCCTTTTTTATAGAACTGATAAATCTTGTACAAGCCAGTCCTTGTTAGGTATCATTGAAAACTCATCGTTTGCTGATCACAGGGGACACAGGGGGGAGGGATAGCTCAGTGGTTTGAGCATTGGCCTGCTAAACCCAGGGATCTGGAGCAAAATCAGTACTTGGTCCTGCTAGTGAAGGCAGGGGGCAGGACTCGATGACCTTTCAAGGTCCCTTCCAGTTCTAGGAGATAAATAAATTAATGGAGATATCCTATTTATTTATTAGTGTGCTGGTAAAATATGTGTGGCAACATTGCATGTAAAGTTATAAGATACTTCTGTATTGTGTTATTAAGACATGTTCCAAATCTGGGAGCAGCCTTAGACCAGTTCCCCAGAGACAAAAGGCTAGCCAATGCCTCAGCCAGGTGTCAACAAGACCAAATGGATAATCGCCGAGTTAAGTGGCCATTCTTTTGCAGGAAAAAAGGGTGTGTGTAGAAAATCTACATCTTGGACAAAGAAACAGCTCAAGGTTCCCATCCACACAGACTTGGTCTCCTGAATCTCATCTGGAGATGATTCTTGCACAAGAGAAAGGGCTATAAGAAAGGAGAGCAAAACATCCCAATGCATCTCTCTCCTTATCGCTCTACCCAAGGTAACAACAACACCTGAAGAACAAAGAATGCAGCATTGGACTGAGGAAGAGATCCTGTTTGAAAGGGGTTCAGCCAGTAAGAATATTGGAACATGTGGTGAGGAGAGAGACCTTTTCTTTGAATTCACGTAGCTTGTTAAGTTAGATATTAATTGTGTTTTACCTTTTATTTCTTTGCAATTGATTTTGATTTTTATGCCTCATTACTTGGAATCACTTAAAATCTATCTTTCTATAGTTAATACATTTATTTTATTCTTTTATCTGAAACAATGTGTTTGGATTGAAGTGTTTGGGAAACTCCATTTGGGATAACAGGGCTCATGCATATCATTTTCTGTTAATAAATGATGGACTTTATATGAGCTTGCATTGTGCAGGGGAGTACTGCTGTACAACACACCCTTTTCTGTGGGAAAGTCTGGGACTGGAGAGTTTGCTGGTTTTACTCCGCAGTGTAATTCATGACATACATGCTGGAGGCTGTGTGAGAGCAGTCCAGGGGTGGTTGCTTTTCCAGGGAAGCAGTGTGAAAAGCACCCTAGGCTGGAGAACTGAGGCGACACAGCTGTCCAACAGTCCAGACTGTACCCTGGGTACTGGCACAGCTACAGTATGAAATACTGTGTGAAAATGAGGGCTGAAAATGTTAAACACTCTGCAAGAAGACTTTTCTGAGGAAAATGTTTGCCCCTCCTACTCCTAACGTGTTATTGATTGTACAACTGTCTTGTTATACATCAGGGGTCAGCAACCTTTCAGAAGTGGTGTGCCGAGTCTTCATTTATTCACTCTAATTTAAAGTTTCGCATGCCAGTAATACATTTTAATGTTTTTAGAAGGTCTCTTTCTATAAGTCTATAATATATAACTAAACTATTGTTGTATGTAAAGTAAATAAGGTTTTTAAAATGTTTAAGAAGCTTCATTTAAAATTAAATTAAAATGCAGAGCCCCCCAGACCGGTGGCCAGGACCTGGGCAGTGTGACTGCCACTGAAAATCAGCTTGTGTGCCGCCTTTGGCACACGTGCCATAGGTTGCCTACCCCTGTTATACATTGTTCATAGCAGTATTGCACCTTAGATAATTCTACCTTGAATGAAAGACATGATAGTTTAATACATAGTTCATTTAATTATTTTGAACAAATAAATATATTAAAAGCATTAAAGTTACTATTTCAAATAAAAGACCCATATCATTTTTTTGAGTAGAAACCATTGCAAACCAACTTTTAATGAACAAAATATTTTTAGTGAATGTATTACTAAATTTTTGTGTGTGAAGTTTATCCTCACCATGCTAGAATGGCACATCCATTCAGTGTAATAAATACATCTTTAATGAAAATCTAAAGCTCCCATAAATCTTGTGAAACAATCTTCAGGCGCATTCAGCTTATGTGGTCACAAATAAAACCCTACCTGAAAAGGAGATGATGAAGAAACGACAGAGAATTACAATTGCTGCCGCTGAGAAAATGTCTTGCTACAAAGACTGTGTGAAATAGAGTTGACAGAAATGTAAAAAGAAATGTAGAAGTTCTAGAATAAGGTTAGAAGAAATATATAGTAAATAATTTCCTGAGGATACTGAAATATAATAGGCAAGTTTGAATATGTTCTATTTTTTGCATTTTTCATTCTTTTTTATTAGAACTTCTGTTATGATTTATCTGTAAAGCTGTTCTGTAAAAATATATAAACTATATCACAGGGTGTATTTTATAATGAATATGACTACAAAAAGACTTCAGCGAATGAACAGTATAGTTCAAAAATAAAGTCTGCAGTGCATGATGTTTTGTTTTTTTTATTACTGACTGTCTTTAAAAGACCTGAAGTAGTCAGTAAAACTTACTATTTTCCAATAACCCATTCTTCCATGTCGTGATGTGTGTTGGAATATATATATATTCCCACAGGCACTATATATATATATATATATATATATATATATAATCACATTAAAAGAACATTATTAAGGTAGCAAAGTCAAACTCTCCAAAGATAGGAAATGCCCGAATTAAAGTTATCCATGCAACCTTCGTTTGGCCTCCTTGTTTGTATGCATTTTGATAAAATCTTTAATCATATTATCACATGCTATTTTTTTCCCATGGGACCCGTGCTTTATTCAGTGCATAGGATAGACCTGGTCTGTTGATTAATCTCAATCTCCCTGCCCCACCTACCAGCTCCCAGTTTCCCCCTGCCCACCATTTCTTTCCCTGGTCCCAGTCTCTTTGCCCAACCAGTCCAGTTCCCCCACTCCAGCTCCTCATCTGATCTCTCTCTTCCCCCATCCTGAACCTCCAGTCACCACTTCCACCTGCTCATATTCCCCATCCCTGCTGGCTCCCAAATTTCTCCCTTTGGCTCCTTGTCCAACCTCAGTGTACTGCTTCTCCCTGGTTCCTTGGCCTAGTCCTCCCCCCACATCTAGGCTTCTCATCAGATCTGTGTCTCTCCTTCTACCCATCCATTGGTTCTCAGTCCCAGTCTCCTTGCCCAGTTGCAGTCTCCCCCTGGCTCCCAGTCCTACTCTCCCCTCCTGGTCAGCCTCCAGTCTCCACCTCTCTCCAGACCCATAATTTTTTTGTCCCAATCTAATCCCTCTACAGGACTGGTTCTTGTCCCTTCTTCAATTAAATTAAGCAATTTACTTCTCCAAACTGTCTGGCCCCAGCAAAGGGGGAGCATTAGGTGCACAGGAGAAACTGTCCCCCTGCTTTCATGTTATAAGAACAGCCATAATGGGTCAAACCAATGGTCCATGTAGCCCAGAATCCTGTTTTCCAACAGTGGCCAATCCAGGTGCCCCAGAGGGAATGAACAGAACAGGCAATCATCAAGTGATTCATCCCCTGTTGCCCATTCCCAGCTTCTGGAAGTTAAAGGCTTAGAACACCCAAAACATGGGGTTGCATCCCTGACCATCTTGGCTAATAGCCATTGATGGACCAATCCTCGATGAACTCCAGTTATAGTTTTGACCTTCACAACATCGTCTGGCAACAAGTTCCACAGGTTGACTGTGTGAAGTAGTACTTCCTTATGTTTGTTTTAAACCTGCAACATATTATTTTCATTGGGTGACTCCTGGTTCTTGTGCTATGTGAAGAAGTAAATAACACTTTCTTATTCATTTTCTCCACTCCATTCATGATTCTATAGACCTCTATCACATCCCCCCTTAGTCATCTCTTTTCCAAGTTGAACAGTCCCTGTTTTTTAATCTCTCCTCATATGGTAGCTCCTCCATCCCCCTAATGATTCTTGTTGCCCTTCTCTGCACCTTCTCCATTTCTAATATATCTTTTTTGAAATGGGGTGACCAGAACTGCATGCATTATTCAAGGTGTGGGAGTACCATGGATTTATAGAGAGGCAATATGATCTTTTCTCTCTTACTGTCTAGCCCTTTCCAAGTGGTTCTTAACGTTCTGTTCGCTTTTTTGACAGCCGCTGCACGTTGAGCAGATGTTTTCAGACAACTATCCACAATGACTCCAAGATCTCTTCCTTAAATTGTAGCAGCTAATTTAGGCTTTCTATACACTACCACTTTTGTCAGTAAAACTTTTGTCAGTCAGGGGTGTGAAAAAAGAGGCAGAATGGGGTGGGGCCATGGGCGGGGCCATGAGTCGAAGGGGTGGAATGGGGGAGGGGCTTCGGGCTTGGAGCTCCAGATAGGGCCAAGAGCTCTGCTGTAGTCCTGGCCAGGGCTGAGTGCTTGACCCCAGCTGGGGCTGAGCTCTCAGACCCCCCCTCCAGAACCCTGACTGAGCTCTCAGAGCCCACCCCCATCCTGGCCAGCAAGTGGGTGTGTGGCCTCATCTGGAAGAGGCAGGGCCTTGGCCGGACAAGGCGGGGCAGGGGGCTAGCTTCCCCAAAGGAAAGCTTCACCTGCCGCTCATGTATATAGCATCCATGAACCAAAATGGGTATTTTTCCATGTGTTGCGAACACAGGAACATATGCCTGCTCGTGCACACAAACCAAGATGAACACATACTTCACAATTATCCTGAATATATTTTTTTTAAAGATCCTTTGGTTTCAGCATAAGTTTTTATGATTCACTGAACTGGCTTTTTTATTCAGTACATTTAGTCTCTCTCTGTACCCTTAAGCGATAACAGATATTGTGTCTCATGGCACTTAATTGTGTTCACCCACCAGAAATGCTGATTGAAAATTAAAATGTTTCTGCTCATTTCTTTCCAGAGAAACACATGCTGAAGCCTAATAGATTCATTTTTATTCTGTACATGAAGAAGAAAGGAATGACAGTAGTTTGGCAAAGAGCTTAAATTAAAGGTTTTATTGCTAGAAGTCATACTGAGATAGTCAGAGAGAACTTTGTAAGGGACATTCCACTGCAGACCCAACCAAACTGAGTCCTGGGGCCTTCTCTATCCTACTGGCTTAATTTCCCCCGAGACGTCTCTTAGCTGCCGGTCTTTTACTCAGGACCTGGAAGCTAGTTTCAGCAACCAGGTCTGTAGCGACCACCGAGGGGGAGGACCTCCTCGTAGAACCCCTGCTACAAACTCCCCATCTTTGTGTGCAGGTGGCAGCATCCCTCTTGCTGTGGTGGGGGATGGTCCTGGTGGTGTCACCAGAATCGGAGACCTGCTGGGCTATATCAGAGGGACTGGACAGACCCCTGCAGTGCTCAGCCAGTGCATGGGGATGCTCACCCCATGCATCCCCTGTCATGTGCTCTAGAAGATGAGGGCAGTCTTGCCTCCTGCTTCTCTCATTTTCCTTGAGTGGGTCCTGCAGGAGGCTCCTCCCTGCCAGCTCCTCACTCTTGGTCCTTCAGAACTGATCAGTGGGCCTCCCGCAGTGTGTCACCTGAGCTGGCCACACAACATCCAGCCGGTCTCCCAAAGAACTTCTGTACTCACTCATGTGTCATATCATCTACTCCCTCACACTTGTGTCCCACCCCAACACTAAGTGGGTGGGACTCGTTGCATCTGAGGAGGGTGAGGAATCCTGGTGTACTATACTCTTTCTTCAGCCTGCCAGGGATATTAGTTGGCAGCTCCTCCATGAGCCGTGAGCACGGGCATGTAGCTGGTGCAATTCATGAGCTCCTCTGACACCTGTCCCTTCTGTGGTGAGAGGGAGGCCCTGGTGCACATCTACGTTCAGTGCATCTGGTTGCAGACCCTCTTCTGGCTTCTCTAGAACCTCTTACTGAGGTTTTGGCTGCACTTTTCCCCACACCTCCTAATTCTTGCACACCCCATCTGTGGCCCCACATAGTCGTGGGACCATCTCGTCAACCCTCTCCTGGTGCTGGCCAAGATGGCCATCCATCACTGGAAACTGGATTGGGTGGGGCTCAGCTACTGTGGGGCCTATTTCTGTTTCCTTGTTCTATCGGGCCTCTGGGCAGAGTTCTCTGGGGCAGTGTCCATGATTCCCTTAGATCAGTGATTCCCAAACTGGGGTTCGCGAAATGTTACAGGGGGTTCTCAGGAAAAAAATTCCCTAATGGCGGACAGCTGTCCCTAGGAACCTCATGCAGCACGGGGCCAGCAGCCCAGAGCCCCTGGACTTCCAAGAGCTAAGCAGATCAAAGCAAGCATATCTATTACACTGAGGAGATTTAAACTTCAAGACTCCTTATAAGAAATGGAAAGGGAGGTGGATATTTTTTTGCTGTTTTCAAAATTAAATAGACAGCTAGTATTGGTTTTAAAATTATTATGAAGAATAAGTTTAAGCTTTGTTGTAACGTGCGTTGTTTGCCTGGACTGCTCAAGACCTGAACGCTTGTGTAGCAGGAACGATTTGAGTTGGCTTCTTAAATACCTTCATGCTGTTTCACATCTGATACTCCTTGATGAAACATAGGAATCTTGTCTTATAACAGGCTTATTCAAAGTGATGCAAGCTACGAAAGTGAGATCTTGGAAGAGTGTTGCCGTTTTCATAATGTAATAAAAATACTGTAATGATAAATAATTATTAAAAATAAATAGTGTGTAATAAGCATGTAATAAAAACAAATTTTATATTTCCAAGATCAGTGCTTTTATAATTTATACTCAGGTAAAGGAGAAAATCCCTGGAAATATTCATTTTAAGAGGGGGTTTGCGAGACTTGACATTTTAGTGAAAGGGGTTCATAGGTTGTTAAAGTTTGGAAACCACTGCCTTAGATGCTTTTGAGGAGCAATAGGTGCTCTCTGGAGTCCTTTGTTTGGTTTCCCTGAGTTTCAACTTTTGACCTCAATCTCATTCCTGGTGGTTTTTTTGTTTTGTTTTTTTCTTGTGTTGCCCCATGTACTCTTTTGTGGCCTGGACTTAGCAGTTCCTCCCCTTGGTTGAGGGGATGGGGCAGGCTTAGACCTGCCTGTTCCAAATCTGCAAATAGTATTACTGGCTTAAATGAACTGATTAAACTCAATCAAGTTAAACCTGTGCAAACTCCTACTATAGATGCACTTACATTTATTTAGCTTTCATTAAATTAGTTTAAGCAAGGTGTAAAACAGTTTAAGTCAGTCTACAAGGCCTCGTACAGTGTACTTTGTTTAGAAAGAAAGAAAGAAAGATGAGGGTGAATCAGCAATGGCACAAAATGAACCATTTAAAAAAGGTGGAAAGTGTTTTAGTTTGTGTCTTCCCCCACCCCAGCACATCATGTTCCTGCCTGCTGACGCTGTGTGCCTTCTTTGGGAGGCACGCTGTCTCTCCCATTCCCAAGTCATCCGGGAAGAGAACTGATAGCTGGTTTTTCCTCCTTCTCTCCCCTACCTCATGTATCAGGATCAAATGGAGTCTGGAGAAGGAGATACGGAACACATATTCCCTTCTCCCACAAAAAATGCCTCAACTGTTGTGGAGGTAGAAAAGTTGCAGAATGGGATGCTGGGAGAGGCCAGGCCAAAGGAGTAATGGTCTCAAGTTGCAGTGGGGGAGGTTTAGGTTGGATATTAGGAAAAACTTTTTCACTAGGAGGGTGGTGAAGCACTGGAATGGGTTACCTAGGGAGGTGGTGGAATCTCCTTCCTTAGAGGTTTTTAAGGTCAGGCTTGACAAAGCCCTGGCTGGGATGATTTAGTTGGGAATTGGTCCTGCTTTGAGCAGGGGGTTGGACTAGATGACCTCCTGAGGTCCCTTCCAACCCTGATATTCTATGATTCTGATTCTATGAAACAGACCATGTGAGCTTTGAATGCCCCAGCTGTATCCAACACTCCCAGACAATGCTTTGCCTTGTTGGTGGAACACCCTATAGGGAGGGAAGTGAAAAGAAAATAGAAGACGAAGCTGCTCCTTCCCCTGCTCCCTTCCCAGCCCCACTCACCCGTTAGGGAATGAGGGAAGAAATCCCCTAATTCTACCACTGTGAGAGGGCTGATCATATTAATCATCCATTTCCTCTGCCCTCCTGCAGTGCTTCAAAGGGATCTTCCTTGATGGGAAAGACCAAGTGAAGAACTGGGAAAATTGAGGATAGCTGCACTTTAAGTGAGCATAATGGTGCCTTTAGACTTGAAAAGCAGTTACCAGCAGGTACTAAGCACCTCCTCAGAGATGCTGGATTCCCTCCACTGCCACCGAATTCATTGATCCTTGACCTGAAATGGTCTTCCTCTTGAGATGCAAAATAGGCATAGGTGGGCTGCTCCCGAGACACTCCAGACAGACCCTGGTTTTGATTTAAAATTGGACCAGGGTAGATGACTTTGATAAATTTAGCATGGAAGTAAGTTCTGATGCCAATATTGCATGCTTCTAAACACGATTTCCAAACTCTAAGATATGACACAATTATTTACCATCTCCTTGTACCAAAATAGGGACCATCAGCGGTTAAATGAAAATGGCTTTACCATACTGGATTTCAATATACTAGCGTCATAAGATCATCTAAACCACACTTGTAATAGCAGAGGATTTTCCCCAGAAATATAATTCTCCTGCTTGTCAGGGGAGAGTAATGTGGCAGAAAATTTTCCTTTTGCTACAACAACTCAGCCTCCTGGCCAGAGGCAAGGAAAAGCTACAGGGGGCTCTCTCCTAAGAGTTCAAAAATCAGGTGACAGAACAATGGCAAAAAAATTAATATGTTCAATGATTTTTGTGTGTGGTCTTCAGATGCCCCATGCCAAAGTGTATGCAGGTAAGGTCTCCTGAATTAAAAGTGTCTACTATTTTGTCTGTGTATGTATTCTATACATTCGTCTAGAGAGCATGTTGTACATATTTATAAATGTAAAATATTTTAAAATGCAGAGCACTGTCTGCAGGAACATCTCTGTTTTCTATATCCAACAATGCAAAATTAACAGTCATAAATTGAAGTCCTTGCCCAGCATTTCCCAATTGGCAGTCTTTTAATTGCATTAACACTCGAATACACTTATTTCCATGTTCCAAAGATGAAGATTAGTTTTCACCTGCCCAGAGTTCCAAATGTCACAATATTTGTGCTAGTCATCACTCACAATTGATTCACCTGAGTAGTGGAGAAAACACTTCCAGCTGCTGATTGGTTATGGAAATCAGGAATGTTGTGCAATAATCTCCCACCTGACTTTTAAGAAAAAATGCAGCGTGAGCCTGCTGCTCAATTTGTATAATTTATAAGCCCTTTTCTTAAGTTGTGAAATGGTGAATGTGAGGCCTGATAGCTGAAATGCTTATTCTGTTTCTAAGAAGTAGCTCAGGTGAATAATTGGTGATATGGGAGAGTGTTCCCTACTGGACAATGTAAGGTCTCATCCTTTGAAAAAGTCACTCAAGTAATTGTGCTTACCAGTAATTTGGGGGGGGGGGAGCATGATTTATGTTAATAGGCAAAAGGATTTACAATATTGCAGCTGCTTTGTTAAAGTAGCTATTAATGTATTTTTATGATGTATATGAAGGAAGATGGATAATCTCACAAATCGCCTTCTCTGCAGACCCTGCAGTAATTGAATGATGAATGAGGCAGTGGTTGTGTCACCAGGTATGGATAGAAAAATGTTGCTTTGCACAATGAGGAAAAGAATGCTGTGAACTAAAAAGCTGAGCATTGGAAGCTGTATTTTACTTTGGTGCTATTAAACCTCAATGCATGTGTAGGTCCTTTCATGTTTCTCTAAGTTTCTTATTAAAGATGCACTAATGGTGGACCTTGGTCAGCACATGAGGTGTGATCCTCACAATGAAACAGACCAATCACCAGTAAGTCTGACAATTAAATGTGACACTTGTTGGTATGGTCACGAGTTTTTAAGCTGTCCTTTCAGCCAGCCTGTGGGATCTTTCCAGATTACTGACTGACACCTGCTATTGTTTTCCCAAGGAGAAAGGGTAAACCATAGTGTAGTCTTATTAAAATGCAACCCTATGTATATTTATATTGGAGGAGGGCCAGAAATACTGTGTTTGGGCTAAGTTTGGGGGTTGAGGCAAAATCAGGTCTAAAATACCAGTTTGGTTTCAAGCTGCTGTTGTCAGTTAAGGTCCCCCAACCACACACACAAAAATGAGGGTTCTTCGCCCCCACAAAAAGAAAAAATCAGCTGTCGTCACAGGAATTGTGCTACATCTGGCCCGTAAAAAAGAGGCCCTTTCCAGTTTTGGACCTTAGCTAAAACCAGATTGTAAGGGAGGTGAGTTGGGATTTGGGAATTTGAACCCAAACCTTGCCTCTTCTGAAATGCAGAAGTATTCAGTTTCAAGAATCCAATTTGGACATCACGTATTTATATTCAATAAACTAACTTATTCCAAACCTGCAGCCCTTCCCTGTTTATATCATGGTTGGCATGCCTGTTTGCTTCAGCCTGCCCGTAGCTCTCTTGAAAATGCTGGAAGGTACATCGCTCCAAAAGGGACTTGTACATCTCCATCAATGTACGCTATATGTCACAGAAATAGTGATCAGAAGCTTTCAGTTAATATTCTTCTGCTGTGCTTTCATGGAATATTGACAAAGGAAGAATATCTTTCTTTCCATGCCTAATATTGCAGTATCTGTTTGATTTATTGTGACCTTGAAGGTATTTGGTAGAATTATTTGGGCAATGGCACTACTTGTGGAGTAGATGCTAACATGAGTAAGGGGATTGGAATCTGGCCCTTATAAAGTATCAGCTACAGATATTTCACCGAATATCCCGCAGTGCAATATTCCATCCACTTTGTAGCTATCCCTTAGGCAGCCCCAGAGATGCTCCAACCCATGTGCTGATGGTATGGTCCCCAATGAATCACTACGCCAGGCAGGATTGCTGATGCACATTGCATCCCACTCCCCACCCTGGGACTCCACCTACACTGAGTGGGAGCCAAGAAGGACTGGGACAGGGCTGGCTACACCAATACTATGCTGCTTTAGGATTTCTCTATGCTAGGGACATTCTCAGCTGCTGCCTTAAGGTAACTTTAAATTCTCTTTGAGTAGTGCAAGGGAGGAATTGGAAGGGGTCCTGTGTATTTTATGAAGCTGGACAGAGCGGAACTAGTCAATGTGAGTATAAATTAAAGGGACATTGTCATCTTAAAAATCTTATTTTGTCAAACAATTTAGTAGTAATTGATTAGTTATGAGGAGAACAAGAAAATCGTTTGAAGTCCCAGAAGCCTGTGCCAATCAATTGGATTGCATCTGGCAAAAGTGCAATAAATACATTTTTGTGAGTAAGTGTGGTGATCAACTGAGTGGTATCAGTGCCTCTTGTGGTAGCACAAAATTGTAATCTCTGCCCAATGTGCTTACATTTCAGAACAATATGTACTGTCTCTGGAGAATCAGTGGCTCAGGCTATGAATGATCACTGAAATGCAAACCCGTGGCCAGTGCATAGAGAGAATACCAGAGTCTGCAGCTGTTTATGCAGTGCTGTCATGGGCGGCGGGTAGCATAGGCAGGAGAAGGCTGTGCCTCCCCAAACAGCCTGGTGTGGCACCGCCCATGTTCTGCCCCCAGGTCCTCTCTTGCCTGCTTCCAGTTCCTTTGCAGCTCTTCTTGGCCGAGAGGCTGGTGCAGGCAGACTGGGGCCAGTGAGTACAAGACCTTGGGGCTGGGGCCACGTCATGCCTCCTGTCCATGTGGGGGGCGCTGGGACCACACTGCCCACACAGCGCTCCAGGACTGCGGACACTACGGTGCTGGGGCCAGGGTGCTCCAGCCACACTGCCCGCCCAGCACTCCAGGGCTGGGGCCGCTCCGGCTCCGCCATCCGCCCAACGCACTGGGGCTGGGAGCACGCAGGGGGCTGGCGGCCATGGGGGGGGGTGTTCTGGCCTCCGGCAAGGGAGGGGGCACAGAAGAGGAGTGGCGGGGCCTCGGGCAGAGGGGCAGGGGCCAGGGGCTAGCCTCCTCCAAGGGCGCATTCACCCGCCATCCATGAGTGCAATGCACACAGAGTATTCATCTCAGATGCACCCAGGAAATCCTTTAGGGCTCCAAACCACTCACAAAAACTCCCAACCACTTCCAAGAATTGTAAAATTGCCCTACTCTGGAAGTGGGGAGGACACCTTTATCACACTGCCCCTCGCCATTGCCAGCAGGTTGTGTTATCTAAAATGTATGTACGCATTTACTAAAATTCTGGTATATTTTAAAATCTTGCTGTTGCAAACTGGAAAGGACAGAGGGCCAGATTTTCAAAGTTATTTAAAAAATGAAGATAGGTGCCTAGTGGGGTTTTCTAGAGTGCCTAAGCAAGTTAGCAGGTTGAAATTAATGGGAGTAGAGTGACTAATTTGTTTAGGAGCTTTTGAAAGTCCCGGTAAATGCCTGTCTGCATCTTTAGATGTCTTATTACCTTTGAAAATCTGGCCCATAGTCCACACCAGGAAATCATTATACAATTCAGGAAATGGCTTCCAGAGCAGAGCCCTTACACAAGCTGATTTCTGTACTGGCTCAGTTGAGCAGACTGAATTCTAGTATCTGACCCATTGTTCACAACTAGGTGAGACCCAGGTCATAGAATAATAAAGTATTTTTGAAACTTTTCAGCCCACCCCAGCTTATAAAAGAGTCTATTTTTATTTCTATCTTCCTCCTCCTCCTTCCTCTTCTTGTTTTAACCTGAGTGTTTTGAGGTTTTTTCTCCCCTGGCAGTGTAATCAATACATTATTTCAAATGACAGCTACATGAATGCGACCTTGGTGCTGAACACAAGTACACATCCACTGTAAGTGCTTTATATTCTACTTGATCGTATTGACCCTTTTGATTTATTAGTGGTGCGCAGCCTTCCTGGTTTCATTTAACTATTGTTCAGCTACTTAGATATCAGAAGGTTCCTTTCCCTTGGACCCACATAATGAACAGCTTCTGAAAGGCTTGGATGAACAAGTCCTTCCTGCTGATTAATGTTTGGTGATTCGGATAATGGTGAAGAAAGGTTACTAATCATCGTAACTGTGGTTCTCCCAGCTGTTTGCTGATGTAAGCCCTAGAGTAGGGGCCACTCTGCCCCATCTCTTGGTTAACAGGGTGAAGTGCAGCTACAGAGAGAGCTTCATTTGCATAAGCTTTCCACCCAGAATTCCTCCAGTGACACTTTGGGAGTCACCATAACTATTCACAAACTCAGAATTGGTTGTGTGGTAGAACAGATCTAAGAGCAAGGAGACAGAAGAAAAGGGCTCCTATCTTGTAGTAAAGACTGCTCATGGGTTCTATATATCACTGGTTCCCCTTCATTTAGGATTCTCCACCACTTCATAGAATATCAGGGTTGGAAGGGACCTCAGGAGGTCATCTAGTCCAACCCCCTGCTCAAAGCAGGACCAATCCCCAGGCAGATTTTTGCCCCAGATCCCTAAGTGGCCCCCTCAAGGATTGAACTCACAACCCTGGATTTAGGAGGCCAATATTCAAACCACTGAACTATCCTCCCTCCTGAGAGGACTCTTTGATAGAAGATGAGGCAGAGCCAATGGGATGCAATGCCAAGAGGGCTCTTTGGTGGAGTTGCAGCAGATAGCAACAGTGCTTCATGAACTTTTGGTAAGGGCCATCCTGCCCCACCACTAAATAGAGCTGAAATTGCTATTGCTGGATTAGGTAGTGAAGGCTCAGGGTGGAACCAGGCAGCATTTTGCAAGGGACTGGAGACAGGCCTGCCTGGCTGTACCTCAGAACACCAGGACTATGCTACCCAAATTCTGAGTGGGGTTTAGAAGATGGGGAAGGGAAAGTGATGTGGTAAAAAGAACAGGAGTACTTGTGGCACCTTAGAGACTAACAAATGTATTTGAGCATAAGCTTTCCTGGGCTACAGCCCATTTCATCAGATGCATAGAATGGAACATATAGCAAGAAGACATCTATATACATACAGAGAACATCTTACTATATGTTCCATTCTATGCATCTGATGAAGTGGGCTGTAGCCCAGGAAAGCTTATGCTCAAATAAATTTGTTAGTCTCTAAGGTGCCACAAGTACTCCTGTTCTTTTTGCGGATACAGACTAACCCGGCTGCTACTCTAAAACCTGATGTGATAAAGATACATTTGACTATTGAATGTTCACAATGAGATGGGGAGCCATGTTAACAGACTACTGTCAAAGTTACCTAAGAGAGTGTTTTATTTATCATTCATTATATGGAGAACTGCAACGCTACCAATTATTAAGGTTGCCCAAAACTCTCCATTAGAAGTCCCTGGCTTCAGTTGTTTATAATGTTGCCAAACTTCAACTGTTTGGGCTGAGATTTTCCATTGCAGATGTCTGCCAGATCATTGAAGTTTTTTTCAAAAATCCATTCTGGGCTGAGCAAGATTTTCCCTGCAAGTGTGGTTGCTGCTGGCCATGCTGGGTCCAGATCTAGGTCTGGGAACCTGAACTGAGAGCCAGAAGACTGTCTCTCCTGTGCTTTTAATGGCCCCCTTCCTTCCTTGCTGGATCAAGCCAGTGCAGGGGAGGAAGCTTCCTGATTCAAATGTAGAGGGAACAAGAGCCAGGCATGAATTGGGGAGGGGAGAAGGAGTAGATTGTGACAAAGAACCTGTTGGGGAGACTTGAGGCTGGCAGGGGAAAAAGGGAAAGGGAATCTTAATGTGAGAGTTGGGAAGAAATGGGGAGAACTGTAACTGACTGGGCAGGAGACTGGGGACAAGGAGGTGAGCTGAGGCTGAATGGCTGGACAAGGAAAGCTGGGACTGGGGTATCCAGAGGGCTGAGACTAGGACTTGCTGTACAAGGAGCCTGGGACTAGCATGAGAAACCTGAGGAGTAAAGACTGGGACTTGCTATGCAAAGAGAATGGAACAAAGAACCACGGGTGTGGAAGAGACAGGAGTGGGGCAGCAGGGGTTCTTGCTTAGAGGGAGTGGGCAAAAGAGTCTGTGCCCACTAAAGCACACTCCACTGCAGAGCCTGGAACAGAACCCAAGATTCTTGAATCTCCTCAGTCCTCTGCTGACAGCAAATATCTATGAAACCCACTGGCCAAGTGTCTCAGTCCCCTTTAGTGCTGGTCCTCATTGGGGGTGAAAGTAACTTAAAGGACTTACCTGTACGCCGGAGTCCTGAGCTGGGCGTGGCCTCAACCGGAAGAGGTGTGGCCTCAACCGGAAGAGGCAGGGCCTTTAAATCACCCTGGAGCTACCAGCTGCAGAGGTGGCTGGGAGCCCCGGGGCTCAGGGGCGAATTAAAGGGCCCGGGGCTGCAGCCACCGCGGAGCTTTGGGCCCTTTAAATCACCGCGGGAGCCCTGCCACTGTTACCCTGGGGTGGCAGGGCTCGGGCTAGGGCTGGGGTAGCGGCGGCAGGGCTCCGGAGGTGATTTAAAGGGTCCGGGGCTCCAGCCGCTGCGGGGAGCCCGAGGCCCTTTAAATCCCCGCTGGAGCTCCAGCAGTGGGGCTCGGGTGGCGCTTTAAAGGGCCCGGGGATCCCTGCAGGGGCCGGAGCTCTGGGACCTTTAAATCCCCACCCGAGCCCAGCTGCCAGAGCTCAGGCGGTGATTTAAAGGGCTCGGGGCTCCCCGCAGCAGCTGGAGCACCGGGCCCTTTAAATCACCACTGGAGAAGCCGGTCTAGTCTGACACGGTGTACCGTCTCTTGCCGGTACGCCGGACCGGACCGGACTGGCTTACTTTCACCTCTGGTCCTCATTGAGGATGACTACATACTACTGGTATCACTACTCTGTTAGCTTAAGTGGCAGAGGTCTGTGTGGTAGGTCTAAAGATTCCAACCCTGCTGATGTCCCATATGTGTCAATATGATGCCACATGATGGAATTTCTGTTTTTTTAGCTTGCTTTCTTAAAAACCTTGGAAATCACACAAAAAACCCTATATACTATTTTTTTCAACATATCTCCTGACCTATTCAGTACACAGAATGGACCTGCTTTGATGATGAATCAGGTTATGTAGTAAAGGAGACTCGTGTCTGTAGGTCCCCTGCCTCATTTGCTGCAGAAGTTGGAAGGTGTGTGGTGAATGAGGTAGGGAATTCTAGGAAGAGGAAGGATTATCTCGTGGTTTAGGCATTTGAACACTGTCCCACAGAATTGGATTCTATCCTGCCTCTGCCACTGACGTCCTGTGTGGTGCAATGCAACTAAACTCTTCACAGGTGGTCATTAATTGTATGTTCCTCGTTTTCTGTAGCCTGTCTTGAAACTCTAGGGCCTTATTTGTACATGTGGTTAGCATTCACAACTGCACCTGAAGTCAGGGTAACCTGTTCTTTGAACACAACAAGTTTCATATAATGCTAAATACTCTGAAAAATCAGGTCTTAGGCATCTCAAATTGGGTACCCAAAATCAGTGTATACTTTTGATCTTAATCTCTCTCTCTGGGCCTCAGTTCCCCATCTGTAAAAATGGAGATAAGAATACCCACTTATCTCAGAAGGGAATTGTGAAAATAAATTAATTAATGTTTGTGAAGCACTCAGATACCTCACCATAGAAAATACGAGGAAATAAATCATTCTGTTTTCAGAGCAGGATTTGATCAGTGTGCAGTAATAAGGCCAGGGGTCACATGTCGAACAACAACGAGAAAACAAAATATTGAATAGCTGCTTATTAATTGAGCACCATCCATTCTGTACACTGAAGGAGGCAGTGGTCTTGTAGAGAAAAAGAATGTGATCATATAATCAAACACTGTATCATAATGCATACACACAAGGGGGCTGAGTTAAGGTTGCACGAGCAACCTAAATACTGGCATTTCCTAACTATTGAATGCTTCATTTTGCAATCTTAATAATATAAAGTTTCTGTTTGTTTAATATAGATTGTTGCTGTATATCTCCAGATCAACCCCATGTTCCCTTTTCCTTTAATAAAGCTTTCCTTGTTTTATATATAGGCTCAGTGTTTAAAAGTATTACCTATTAAGGGTTCTGAGGGAAGATATTTAGTGATCTCAGAAATTCTGGGTGGGAGCTCAGACCGGCAGGGTATGTTAGTTTTCAGGAGGAACTCTAGATATTTGAACTCAGCCCTTATTGCTGCTGTTAGCCACCTGGAAGAAGGGTTACAGATGCACGGATGCTTACGGTAAGCAATGAGTACATGTTGGGCATGTAAGCGCAGAACTTTCTTGATAGCAGCGTCTGCTGGAGATGTGCACTCACCCTGCCTGAGTCCTCTCACTTCATCACCCTAGGACATAACAGCTGCTCAGTTCCTTCTACTAACTCAAGACTCTATAGTAAGACTTGGAAACAATGGGGAAAGGACGGTGGGAAGCACACATCAGTGAAGGCAGCCATCTTGAAGAACCACCCTTACTATGGTAAGCAACCATTCTCTCTTCTTCAAGCAAAACCAGCATGGATCCATTCCCTATTGCAACTGATTAACAAGGAGTGGCCAGACTCAAAGGAGATGGGGCTGAGGAGTTTTACTTGAATAACACTTGTAGGACTCCTCTCCTGAAATGAGGATTTTATCTAGAAGCCAAGTCCATGGGGAGTTGCTGCATGGAAGTGTGAATGGCTCCTTTCAGGTAGCCTGGGGTTTCTGAGACATGCCATTGAAGTTGTCTGAGAATGGATGAAATGTACGCTTCCATTGTGCTGTTGTTTCTGGGATTTTCAATAGCTTATAACTGGTGAGTGTGTGCAGAGTCTAATCCACTTATGCTCTGGGTGGAAACTGATTGATGTCTAATGCCATCCTGTGTGCTACAAATAATATAGGTGTTTTGCAGACTGGCTTAGTCCTATTCACTTAGTAGCCTTCTGAATGACTAATCAGCCTCCCCTGATAATGAATGGGGCTTGAGGAAAAATACGGCTAAATTTATTGATTGACATAGGTGGAAATCAGAGACCATCTTTGACACAAAAGTGGTGGTGGTGGGTTTTTGTGAAGGGCCACCTGATTCGTGTGGAATATCATACACAGTGTGTCAGCTGCTGGTACTGGAGCCTGCAGAGTCTCCTGGCAAAGGTAAATTCTTGGAATCTGTAACCAAAGCCACTGGAGTTAGTGGATAATGATCCATGTCATGTGACTGGGACTAGGATCTAAAGATCTGTCTTCTGCCAGGTCTCCTGGGTTTTACACCTTTACTATGTAGTGTCAGAAGAAAACTAATGCTCAGCAAAAAAATGTAACAAATGATGCCATTGGAAGGTTTTGGTTTAGAAGGGAACCTAGGACTCAGCAAATATCATCTCCACAGCCTGACCTTGGATCTTGGCTAACCTTCCAGCCTGACTTCACACCGAGGACACTGCTAAGTCTCCAGACCTGTTGCCTGGCTCATTTCTCTCTTCCTACTTCCCACCCCCTGCAACCTTTGTCCAAAACTAAACTTACAGAAAGTAAGCTCTCTTCCTAATTCCCTTTACTCCTCTGTTTGTGCAAGCATCCCTGTTACAGACCTGACACCTTTCCTGCAAACTGCCCCGAGTGGTTTTCTAGAGATGGAGGAAAACTGTCTACTGATGCCTGCACAGGGGAGCTGTCGAACCTGTGGAATGTTACGCACTTAGAAGGTGGGCACGAAGGTCAGAAAGGGTGACGATGATGCAACTTCCCTGCCCTGCACCTCCCTCCCTCACCCTGTCCTAGATAATGGCAGCCTCTAAACAATACATCCGTTTTACCTTTCCTTTATGTTAACATTAATTTCCAAAGCAAAGGCACTGTCTCTGATATAAGCAGATAAGATTCTGAAATTCTGAAAAAGGTTGAGCTTTCCTTTTAAATGTGTGTGTTGACGTCTTTATGAAATAAGGGCATCTCTTAAATCCCTGGAAGAGAAACCAGAGTAAACCCATATCAGTCAAGGGCCAGGGATTTAAAATAGGCAGATGGTGGGGTGAAGAGACCAGGGAATGGGAGAAGAAGAATTAGAAAGCTTAACAAATAAGGAGATCAATTTCAAAACCTCAATTGTTATTTTAAAATGTGACACCATTTTTTTTGCTTGTCAAATCCCATTTCTTTATAAAGGGATCACACAGTGCCGAGAAGACACAAGGAGAATGTTTGATACAAAATCCATTGACAATTAAGTGGTATACTTAAAACTTTATCTTTTTTTTAACGCGGCTTCTGAGATAATTGCAAAACCAAGAGTGTCTATTTTTAATCTATCTGTTCTCACTAAAGAAATCCCTAAAGAATGGGAAGTAGCATATGTTGTTCTCTGTGTAAAGGAGGAATTACTACTGACTTCAGTAACAATATAAGCCAAACTGATACTTTTCTATCTAAGCCTGCATGAGTCTCATAAATTGGTAGTTAACATATTATTTGGAATTCAATGGCTTCAAAAGGTTTTTAAAGCGACACACAGTGCTATGACATGAGTAAAGAGGCCTTTTCACATTGTTTGGTGGGATAGGGAAAGCAGGGTAGTAAATTATGCTTCTGTATACATGACTTTATAGTACAACACACAGTCATGTGTTTTTTATTATGAAATATAAGCTATGGACTGTATTCTGCTCTAATTTACCCAAGTGTAATCTCATTGTGATCAATGGGCCAGCACTGATGTATCCAAACAGAATCTAGCCAAATGAATGCAAATGGGCAAGCCAAAATAAAAATAAGCAAAACAATAGAGCACCTAAAACCAAATGAAATACATGTATTGGTATTTCCAGCAATCAGTCTGCCATTAGAAATACATGTTCCATTGCAAAAAAAAAAAAAAAAAAAAATGTTGAGAACATCTTGCCATCCAATCTGTGTGGGTCGACCCTGAACCCCTGTAGAGTTCCGTTCATTGCTCTTCATGGATCATATTGCAAGACGGGCTGAAAATTGCACAGTTCAGCACTTAACTTTGCTATTTCCAGACTTTGATATTTCCACACACAACCTTAAGTCGAACCTTTTCTGCATACAAATTATGATACCATTTTTAAGTACAAGATTACATACTAGTTCTCAATACAACGAATGGTCTGAGCCAAGATTCATGGAAATCAATGGGAAGACTGACATACTTATGCATGCCAAATATCTAAAACTGTATATACTTATGTGCATGACATCCTTCAATGTTTTTTCACATTTTTACGCTGATTTTATCATCATAATGATCCCATTTTTATTGATTTAGTAATTTTATACAAGTTCTCTACTTTCTAAGGTATTTTAATATTTTTGTCATCACCATGTAGAATAATGTCAATTTTTTTTTTCAACCTGTAGAATAGTTCTCCTTAGCTATAATTCAGGGGCTGAGGCAATTAATTACAAAGCTAAATGCTCTGTGCATTTTGGCATATATGTATATGACAAAATGCACAGAGCATAGATATAGATATAGTTAAATATAGATACAGATATTCACAGACATATATTTAAAATATGCCAGTAAATTTTCACTTTTAATTTATTTTGTACACTTCTTTTCTGTGGTATGTTGTGTAAACACTGTTGATCAGCATAGCTTGCTTTTCATAAATACAAACTTCATGAACTATTTCTGGGATCCATGAAGTCGTTCACAGTAGTACAGTATGCAGCACATTAAGTTTGAACTATTGTTTTATTATACTATATAGTATTTAATACTGGGCAATCGTGTGATTAAATAAAATAGTGGGTCAATGTGTATATATATATATATATATATATACAAGAGACAGGGTTTGAGGTAAACGTGCACTCTTAATTTGGCGTTTCCTGTATTGAATGTTTAACTGTACAAATCGTGTTCCCTCAACATTTTTAATGGAAACAATAAAAATTAAAAAGAACAATTATTCTCTAGGACTCCACAGCAGAGCAGGCCTTATGAGATGTGCAGTAGGCCTCTCTAATCCCTTTGCATCATGGAAAGTTCCAGTGGAACCCAGCCACTGTGAATCCAGGTGAGCAAAGTCTGAGGCAAGGGTTCCACGGATGTTCCATGACAAACTGCACTATGCTACTAGTGTAGTAGAACCTCTACCCCGCTATAACGCGACACGATATAACACGGGTTCGCATATAGCAGGGTAGCAGTGGCAGGGCTCCGGCAGTGCTTTAAAGGGTCCGGGGCTCCGGCTGCTGCAGGGAGTCCCGGGCCCTTTAAATCACCGCCGGAGCCCTGCCGCCGCTAACCCGGGGTTGTGGCAGTGGGGCTCAGCCGGCGATTTAAAGGGCCCGTGCTCCCCGTGGCCAGAGCCCCGGGCTCTTTAAATCACCGCTCCAGCCCTGCCACCGCTACCCTGATATAACGGCATTTCACCTATAACGCAGTAGGGATTTTTGGCTCCTCATGACCGAGTTATATCGGGGTAGAGGTGTATAAAGGTTTAATCCAGATGAGGTTGGGATAGCTGCACCACTCAGGAGTGACACAGCGGCTTGTCACTACCTCCTGGTCAGCACTGTTGAACACAATGAATGATCTAAAACAATTAGTGTGACTCTTCACGCATCCCAGGAGGATATAATCAACCAGCTCAGCCTGAGCAGCGTCTGTACAGTACTTCAAATTAAGACTCACGGGGGTCCTGGAAATCTGAGAACATCCCATAACAAATAAATTGTTCACTACAAGCCACTGACCTTTTCCAAATGGGAGATTTGACACGAGTCAATATTTGCATGCTTGTCCTTGTCAGGGGCTGCTTTCCTGAGTAAAGCCTCACCAATTCCTTCTTGAGAACACTTGGCACTCTGCCCTCCCACAGGGAGACTCTGACAATATCCATCACATACAGCTGACCCAATGTCTCCTCCACTGGCTTTCATTGGCCAGGATGGAGATGGGTCCAGCTCATGCAGGCTGTAGCCCCAAAAGACCAATATAGCCAATTCGGGCGGAAGCTTAAGCAGTGAAGAAGTTATATTTGTCCCCTAAAAATACCATGAGTAGCTCTCATGGAGGAAGATAACTCAGTCTGCAGCAGAGTGATTTTATCTACAAAAGAACATTACCGTGCCCCACAGCATGATACATTTGTCTGGGATTCTGAGCAAGGGAAACTCAGATTAACTAGGCTTTCCAACCCCTGGAGCAGCTGAACTGTGCACGATTTACAAGATGCTATGGTGTTGGTGATGAAGCTTTTCATCATCTGCACAGCCATCACATTCGTCTTCCTGGGCCTGATTGTCATTTACATTTAGGCCCCTTTACACTGACAGAACAACATCAAGGTGACTTAAAGTGGCTGTAAATGACATTTAAAGGCTCCACCACGCTGCCAGAGTAGTGTGAAAAGGCCTTTGTGTAAATGAGAATCAGGGTCTCTGTGTTGCAGATGGTCAGACTCTTGTGTGAAACATATAAAGAGAACATCAGTAATTTATAATCTTAGTGGCTAGTACTTCAGTGATGGGCACATTTGAAATGCCCATCATAGAACAAGTTGGCTTTATTCAGTAACAGACTTAGTAGTGTAGCATAATCTGGTGTTATTCATTTTCTGTTACAGGATTTGCCAGGTTTATTTTTCTTTTCAATACTGAAACATATTAAAAGAAGAAAGCGGAGCAGACTACTAGAACTAGAACTTACATGTGGTGAGTTTTTTTCATATTGAAAAGAATATCAAATCTAATGGATCATGTAATAGAAAATGAAGAAAATCTGAGTGCAGGATACAATAGTATTTGTACAATGAATATAAGACAGTGTTGATGACACCAGATTCTTGTAATTGAACCTGAATAAGGTGCTAGGAACTGCATTATGCACACCATATTTTTTTTTGAATGGGCATTTAATAAAGAAACAGGGATCTGATTACTTTAAATTAGCAGGCTCTTCCTTTGAAAGAAAGGAGAAGGGAGGAGGCTAATGGATGGGGGCTGGCAGGTGTTAGAAAAGAGAGTATGCCCTCTGTTAGCAAAAGAAAAGAGGAGGAGAAAGAAGACAGATCTCTTTACGATATGGGACATTTTGGGGCCCCATGTTATAGATACAAATCCTATCTTACCAGCGGCACAGGCTTTTATATAATCAATAAAAGACTTTCTAATTCTGAAATCTAGTATGTGACAGACCCAGACCAGTGGGGTACAGGAGTCTGGTAGAGGGCAAATATACTGGTCACTGGATGAGTAGTTTTCTGTTCCCTGAGTGACCAGAGCAGGGGCTGCCCTAGAGTAATCAGGAACCTGCTAGAACCAGTTAAAGCAGGCAGGCTAATTAGGACACCTGGAGTCAATTAAGAAGAAGCTGCTAGAATCAATTAAGGCAGGCTAATCAGGGCACCTGGGTTTAAAAAGGAGCTCACTTAAGTTTGTGGTGCCACTGTGAGGAGCTGGGAGCAAGAGATGCAAGGAGCTGAGAGAGAGAGGGTGAGCTGCTGGAGGACTGAGGAGCACAAGCGTTATCAGACACCAGGAGGAAGGTCCTGTGGTGAGAATAAGGAAGGTGTTTGGAGGAGGCCATGGGGAAGTAGCCCAGGGAGTTGTAGCTGTCATGCAGTTGTTACAGAGGCACTATAGACAGCTGAAGTCCACAGGGCCCTGGACTGGAACCCGGAGTAGAGGGCGGGCCCGGGTTCCCCCCAAACCTCCCAATTGACCTGGACTGTGGGTTCTCCCAGAGGGGAAGGTCTCTGGGCTGTTCCCCAACCCACATGGTGAATCTCTGAGGCAAGAAAATCTGCCAATAAGTGCAGGACCCACCAAGATAGAGGAGGAACTTTGTCACAAGTATCAAATACTTATTTAATCTAATATTTAAATACTTATACTACTCTGAAACCTGTTATTTGTAAGAATGTGTTCAGCTCTTGTTACAGCTCAAAAAACCCTTGTAGGAATCTCTGTTGCCTACTGTTTACATTAGAGAGACAAGGTGGGTGAGGTAATATCTTTTACTGGACCAACTTTTGTTGATAAGAGGGACAAGCTTTCGAACTTACACAGAGCTCTTCTTCAGGTCTGGGAAAGGGACTCAGTGTCACAGCTAAATACAAGGTGGAACAGGTAAGGTGTCATCACATGTTGCAAGAGACCATTCAAGGTGAAGTGGGTAGTTAACACTTCTACAATCATAGGAGGGTTAATAGGCTACAGATTATTGTAATGAACCATAAATCCAGTGTCTTTATTAAGTCCATGATTTTTGCGGTCTAGTAAAGTTATGAATTTAAGTTCCCAAGCTGATCTTTTGAAGATGCTGTGCAGGTTTCCTTTGAGGACAAGGACTGGTTTACATTTATATATCGCTAGGGGTCTCATGTGAATGCATATGTCCATGGACATTTACATGCATACAATAGTTATCTCTAATTTATTCCTTTTCTTTAACGTGAAATGGGGGTGGGGAGGAATGTTTGCAGGATTCTCTTAATGAGGTTCAAATGGAGCTACGAGTTGCAAGCAGTGTTTTAATGCAAAGAAATCAAAACCAAGAGGTTGTGGATTTTTTGCCTTTTTGTCATGTGTAGGCAAAAGAGGGAGATGCATGGTATAGATTGTCATCTCTGTTGGAACTGTTGCTTTCATTTTATGTATCACACAAATGAATTGTTGAAAAGGTCAGGAAAAAAAGCTCATCTATTTTTAAAATAATTCATTTTGTATCTCCTGTTATACAAGGAAGCTACATAGTTTGAAATCCTGGGTGGCAGAAGGGCCTAGATTCTACTCCCAGCTGAGTCCACAGTGCATGCAGTGATAAGTCATTTGACTTCTTGTGCCTCAGTCATTCCAGTTGAAAACTGGGCTATAAAGCAGAATCTCACTGAAACTCAGATTCTGCCACTGGGCTCAGCTCTCCTATATTAATTAAATCCAACCTCCTCACCCGCCAAAAGCAATGAGCATGGGAGACGAATGGCCTAATATAGATTGACATCATGGAGAAAAGCCAACCATCATGGAAGCAGGCAAAATTATAACATTATCCTCTGTGTTTGATAGAACTAATTTATCCCAGCCAACTGTATTATCATGGCTTGCCCAATCCGCACCAGCGATCTCTCCCTGGGGAGCAGAAAGCAAATGGACCTTGGATATGTTAATTCCAGTTTTCCTCTTTTACAGATCTCAGTGGTTGTGCAGGTGAAATCTCAAAAGATCACTTTTATGCATGCACTTTTTTGGAGTCCAATTTTGTGTTCGCAGAAAAATAAAATGGGGAGGGGCTTAAAAGCCTGTTTCGATGGTGGTCCTGCTCAGAAAATTTTCTGTATCAGGCATTTAAGGAGTTTGTGCACTCAGACAGAGAATGAACACTTGGGTTGGCATTGAAACTTCCATTGCCCGTATGGTTGTTTTTTAGCAACTGTTCTAGCCCCACTTTATGGCCACACCCACATCTAAGACAAATGCAGAAATTGTATCAGTGCCCTCATGTGGCATGTGCTCTGTTCTCGGACAGGACAAACTCTCAGTGCGGGGGCAGTCAATTATTTTATGTCAAGGTCCAAATTTCTTGGTCAAGGGATAGTGAAGGTTCAGACTCCAGAGAGGAAAATAATAATAATAAGTAAATAAAATGATTTTGGGGTCCATTCAAAAGCATCTGGTGGTCCAGATGTGGCCCACAGTTTGCCTATTGACTACCTGTGTCTCAGTGGTACCATCTTTGCCAGAAAGTTTTTTTGTTGAATTAACGTGCTTAAGCATGTGGTTAACTTTCCCTTATGTATAACTTGTCTATTGTTGCAATATAAACACTATACATTATTAATTCAAAATAAGTGATTCTAGTTTTAAAACTATCAGAATGACATAGACTCAACAGCATTAGTTATGGGGCTCAATACAGGAGTAACTGGGTGAAATGTAATGGCATGTGTTATACAGGAGGTCAGACTAGATGATCTAAGGATCCCTTCTGGCCTTAAACTCCAAGAAGCATTAAGAATAGAGCAAGCTCTATATAATACATAGTATACATTAGGGACTGGTTAGTTTTAGTTTCTACACACACTGGCCCTAAATGGATATAGTTCAATTAAACACCCTATGTGGGTCATCAGTGCTCCTTTGCCCTGGACATCTGGGAGAAATCCAGATTGTAACATTCCTAGATACAGCTCTTCGGAGTTGGGACCGTCTTTTCAGTATGTGTGTTTACGACAAGCACAGTGGGGCTGATCCCTATAGATGCTGCAGCAATATAAATAATAACACTCGGAGCAGGTCTCCGTTGCTTAGGTTGTGCTCAGACCTGCTGCACAACACCCAGTAATGTTGATGGAAGCACCAAGTAAGCAAGGACTGCAGACTATTGCAGTCTTAAACTGGCCAGCAGAGCATAATGTTGTCCTGTGATTGTTAAATAAACCATGAGAATCTGGTGCCCTTAAGCAATTAAAAGAGAGGCTGAAATTTTCAAAAGAATGGCATTTAAAAAATGTGCAATGTGGTGCAATCAAGTGTATGATTGTATATGCAAATTAACGACTTCTGTAAGTGCAAGCTAAATACTAAGGGCCAAATCCTGTTCCTCCTCCCTCTGTTTGCTATCACTGATGGAACAAAACCAGTGCAGTCTCACTGTGTGGGGAAGAGGAGGCACAGAATTCTGCAAGCAGTGCCATTCCTCACCGTTGTGTAGCCACAGCCTAAGGTAAACAATCCCAATCTTTTCTAACTCTCTTCCCCCTGAGTTTTTCTAGGTCTTTGATCATTCTCATCACACTTCTCTGGGCCCCATGCAAAGTTCTGCACTAGGTTTTTGGAAATAGCATGCCCAATACTGCACACAGTATTCTAGGTGAGGTTACCCCATTCATTTATATAATGCCATTATAATATTTTCAGTATTATTCTCCATCCCATTCTTTATGCAACCTCATATCTTGTGAGTTTGACTGAAGTTGTGCACTGAGCAGGGGAGGATGAAAGTCCATTCCCTCTAGAGAAGACAACCAACCAGTTGTGCTCTTTGGCCATTGATGAGCCTGGCCTGGCCATATGTCTCCCTGAACATTCCTATTGTGACTCTAATTTCCCTAACAGATTGGGTCTTCAGAATGAAGCAGGAACCAAACGTAAGGAGGTTAGCGAACTTCTGTATTTGTACAGAAAATAACACAACAGAGACCTGTCCTGATTGGGTCCTGTCGGTGTATGACAGGGTACAAGGACACTCCCTAGTCCAGACCCTAAAGGGTTAAGGCGGCTGCCAATTAAACATGACCTAGAAGGAACTGGGAGAATATAAAGAGCTGCCTGGGAAGCTGCGGGGTAGAAATGTGTGGGTGTGAGTGGGAGCTCTACCAACGGGGCTGTATGACGGTGGAGACTATTGTTTGTACTTGCTGCTTTTATTTTGCTAATACTCTGTTCTGCTTGGACTCTTTATAAAGGGGTCCCAAAAGAAGAGGGACCATAACTGACTGACAGCTGCCTGACCATTTTATTTTGGGGCTGGGAAGTCAGTACACTGGCCTACCTGGTGTTACAGCAATGTAAATATTAATAATATGGGCATTCTGTGTCCTTCAAATATCAATATTTTCTAATTCTTAACAGGAATTGGCTGAACAAAAATGATGATTTGATTAATCAAATTTATTTGCCTATAAATGCAATCATCCTATCAGTGTGTATGTTTGTAGTAGCTACGGAGTGTGAAATGAATTCTCCTAAGTAAGTATGACAAGTCCCGCCTTAAAATTCACTTCTGTTATAATGGATACAGAAAACTGCCATCTGATAACAGCTGGGCAGGTAGTGAATTATGATTATGGCTTAGGACAAAGAATTATAGAATCATTGCAATGTAGGGCTGGAAGGGACTTCAAGCGATCATCAAGTCCATCCCCCCCACAATGAGGCAGGATTGGATATACCTAGACTATCCCTGACAGGTGTTTGTCCAACCTGTTCTTAAAAACCTCCAGTGTTGGGGATTCCACAACCTCCCTTGGAAGCCTATTCCAGAACGTAACTACTTCCATGATTAGTATTTTCTATTATCTAACCTAAATCTTCCTTGCTGCAAACTAAGCTGATGACCTCTTGTCCTATGCTTGACAATTGATCGCCATCCTGTTTGTTACAAACTTTTACATATCTGCAAACTGTTATCATGTCCTCCTTCCCTTCTCAACGCTTTCAACCTTACCTCAGAGGTCAGGTTTTCCAAATGTCTTATAATTTTTGTTGCTCTCCTCTGGACTCTCTCCAAGGTGTTTACATCTTTCTTCAGCTGGACACTGTACTCCAGATGAGGCCTCATGCGCATAGCAAATCAATGCTAAAACACCCTATTGCTTTATTATTTTTGAACTTAGATCTCTGAGATGGGAACATGAGTTCCCACTCCAGAATGGCAATGTTTTCCCTGTTTTCTGAAAATGCAGAGACAGAGATTGACTAAAACAGCACATCCTGCTAAAACTAATCCATCATTTTTTTTTATCTGTGTTGTCAAAAAAGAGGATAAAACAGACCTGTCTGTGATCTACATACTGACAAGTGAACCCAATTAGAAACTGAGCTTCAAATTGAAAGGGTCATTTAGTGGTCCTTATTAAAGTGACTTGGACAGTTAAGGTGTTGGAAACACATTATTTTCTTCCAAGAGAGCCTAGGCAGGCCACATATAGGATGGATGGATCAATTTATCTAGCTTTATTGTCACCATGTGAATCCCAATTGATTTGCTGAGATGGTTCCAGCAATCTGACAATACTACTACTATCAGCTGCTCCACCTGGGTTGACTCACAGATCCAGTGATCTCTGATATGTGTGACTATTAGAAATAAGAGACAATGAGCGAAGGAGGGGAGCATTTATGAATGACAAATCTGGGTTCATATGTGCAATTACCTTATTTTGTTGCAATAAGAACAGCGATCAGCAAAGTAGTGCTTTAGAGTCTGGTAAAGATAACACTAAAATGATATGAAAACAAAGGATCTCCCAATACACTAGAGATATATGGAATACTAAGTTAATGCATTACTGCAACAGCAACTAAAAGGCTATCAAAAGGACTCTCTGATTAATTTTGCAAAGGGCTTTGCTTCTGGAACTACATTGTACTCCAGTAATGAATCCACTAAGCCCAATTTCCAAATAAGTCCATTTAACTATGCTGTCCAAATCACACATTTAGGTATTCAAAACTAATTTAACCCAATTACCCATTTTTAGGTAGCTACGTGTAATTTTAGGGACCACATGTGGAAGTGGGTGCCCAAATTTGCAATCTAGTTTGAAAATAGGCTCAGTATGAGTGAAGGAATAAATGGACAGCAATGAGTAAAGTTAAGTTAACTCAGTTCTTATTATGAAAAATCCAATACGAATACCTTTTTTAAGACAATAATTATGCTGTTCAAGTCTGATAGTGCTGGCTTTCTCTGATGTGGCTCAGTGGCAGCATAATGCAACCCTCTTACAGCCTCAGTCACCTATCAGAGATGGACGTGAGTGAATTGACATACGCAGTATGAAAACAGCCAAATATTTTATGGTTTGATTCCTTATTCCTGCAGAGATGACTGAATGAAATATGACAAATGCAACAAACAAACCGTTCTTGTTGACACTTTCTCTTGAGCTTTTGCTTGGATGCTGTGTACAAAGAAACATATGAAACTCTTCTTGCTATGCTCCTGCTGCTGAAAGAGCTTCTCCAGAAGAAAAGAGTAAGTTGCAGCTGCCTGAAAAATACTGAAATATTGTCCCTTCATTTTTTTTTAACCTTTTCCCATGTGTACAAATTGTCTGTGCCTGGGAAGATCTAACAAGATCAAGCCCATGGTGTCATGATGAGCATTCCCAGGATAAGAGCATAGATCTCGAGCTGGTACTTGTCCACTACACATTACTCAGGAGAGCGTAAGCTTTACAAATCAGACAGACATCCACATACAGGCCCAAATCTACAGCCTTTCCCAACACACACAGCTTCCGCTTACTTAGTAAGAGCTATGGCCATAGAAGGGCTTTGGTATCAGTTTACAGAGGTGACTGTGCTGAAAACTGGTGGGTTTAGAGAGGACAAGGTCTAAAGGGGGAGAGAGGCAGAAAAATCCATACAAATACTAGGTGTAAAAAATGGAAGGTAATTTTTAAAATAGTCTCTGAGGCGTCTAGGAGCTTAGACTACTCTTGAAACGCTACACAGCTGTGCCACTGTAGCATTTCCGGGTAGGCATTATCTATGTGGGGGTTCTCCCATTGCTGTAGTTAATCCACTTCCCCAAGAGGCAGAAGCTAGGTTGATGGAAGAATTCTTCCATTGACCTTGTCCTGTCTGTTAGGCGACTTAGGTTGGTAGGGTTTAACTAGGTCATTCAGAAGTGTGGATTTTTCACAGCCCTGAGCATCATAGCTGGGTCTATCTAATTTCCTAGTGTAGACTAGCCCTATGTAAAAGCAAGAAAAATAGCAAAGGTAATAAGGAAAACACAGAAGTATAGAAATTTGAGGGCTTTTCCAAAGCAGATAAGCCACTTTGAGAGTGTATTGATCAGTGTTTCTTAAGGTTTTTTGGTATCAGCATTCAAGGGTAGAAGGGGAGGTTGTGTTACTTATGTATGAAATGCTCTTCAGCCATGAGGTGAATAAGGAACAGCTACTTGGACGTATGGAGGGAATGCTGGTTAAGCACCAAGATAAATGAAAATAGATTGTTCATTGCAATTCTGCAGCTGCAGCAAATGATACAGAATTAAAGTCTGATTGTAGAAAAAGCATTGTCAGCTGTTTTCAATACCAACAATTGCAAGCTGTTTTCAAATCTTCCTCTGTCTTCCTCACATTCATTCCTTACCTCTTCTTTTGTTAGGTTATCTTTAATACTTGGTAAAGAGCACGTTCAAAAAAAGGAAGTGGGGGGGGGCTTTAAAATTCTTCTGTGCAAAATAAACTTATGGCAAATGTGTATTTTTACAGATTGTTTGAAAACAGTCAGAGGGAAGTTCTATTAAAATGTGTTGCCAGCCTAACTTTTGGTTTAAAATGGTGGGGGAAGGATATCACCCCAGGGGCATATAACTTCTTTTATCTAACTACTCTGTGTTTAGAGATATTAGTTTTGATATGGGCACATACATACATGCGTGCACACACACACACAGTTGTACATGAACTATAAGGCCAAATTCTACACTCAGATGCACACATAGCGCTATACCTGTATTGGAGGGCAGAATTTGGCCTGTATGTGTACATACATACACACACAAGTTTTGCTGCATCCACCAGTTGATTCTGTGGATATCCTGTATAAATGAAGCGAAATCAACAAACATCTGTCAGAAAGTATACTGATCACCTTTGTTGTATTAATCTGTATGGAGGTGCTGAAAATACATAGGGATATTATTGTAGTACAGTTTTCAGGCCAGGAAGATAAGCCAGTTCTGCTGAAATGATGAATTCCATCATAAAGTTGTGTGTACTGTATCACTGGTAGCTGTAGCGCACTGTCCAACCAATGTGCATATATAGTCATAAGGACTGTAACATTGTCAGTTATTGTTCCTGATTTCAAGAATGGTCTCAACTTTTTAATGAAAAATATGGCTCAGTGCTCTTGCTGTCCAGATGAAGGCTATTCATGTAGCTCTCTAAGCAGACGCGGGACTTTGATACCTAAAGCATATTGAACTGTGCCCAGAAGAGCCCTTGATTTGGAGACCTTTCAGTCTAAAGAAGGACAGGTTGGGGTAGCGCCAAACATTACAGAACAAACACAATGACTAGCGGTTATTGTAACTTGAACACACTTCAGGGAACAGATGTATTTTCAAGAAAAGATCTTGGTGTCTGATTTACAGGGTGTCCCAATCACAAGGAATGACACAGAGGAGGGGGCCGAGAGTGGACAAAAAAGTCAGTTAGAAGAGAGGCATGGAAGGACCATAGTGAGTTGGAGGGATGCAGGAGAAGACGGAGCAGAAACATAGCTCAATGTAGCTAATGAGTGCTTTGAAGATAAGAACTTCAAGCATAATTCACAAGAGGGGAAGTCAGTGCAAACACATTAGAAGGAAGGTAAATATTATCAGTGATGGGAAAGAAAAGAGAACCTTTGCAGTTGCAGTTTGCATGTACTAAAGAAGGGAGGGAGAGAGGAGTGAGGCCAGAGAGCAGGAGGCTACAGTGATTGTGATATGAAACAAGTAGAATCTTGACCAGAAATTTAGCCAATAAAACGAAAGACGTATGCATGACTCTGTTTCTGAATTTTGAAGACCTCGGCATTATCTCGATTTTAATAATTCAGAATAAAGAAACGTGAATTTTACTGAGTGAAATTGTTCCACTGCCAGCATTCAACCAACAGAATGCAACTAATAGCTTCTTCAGAAATAACAGTGTGTCACAGGCTTGCTGGCCTCTTTAAGGGGAGTCCAGGCCCAGGCTACCTGTGACTAGCTAATTTAAAGAGACCATCTCACCATTTAATTGGATACCAACCACCTGGGCCTGATTTAAAAAGGCCATCAGGGCTCAGTTACAGGGAGTGCTCACAGAGAAAGAAGTTCTCCTAAGGGACAGGAGCTCCAGCACTGAGAACCACAGGCCCCAAGGAGGAGGGCTGTGTGACATCTTGGAATCACCCAGAGCAGTAATTTCTGTGACCGCCTACCCTGGAACCTTGGGCACCTTAATGCTGTGCTGTTATGGCTCAGATCCCTGACACCAGTAGCCACTCCAAATGCACAAGTCTCACCCTGGCTCTCACCAGGCTAGTGACACCAACAGCTCTTCCAGCCCTGAGTGCCCCCCAAATCCATCTTTGCTGAGTTCTTAATTACCAGACTAGCACCATTCCCCTGTGGTGTGTCATCCCCAAAGGAGTGAAACCAGCCTCCCAGACACCGCTCACCGTGGTACACACACTCCGTACAGTTTGCACCACAGAGACCTGCTTGGGGTAAAGCTAAACAAAAGGTTTAGTGAATAGAAAAGTCACAGATTCAAAGATGAAATAGCAAGGGAAGCTACACAGAAAACAAACGACAGCACAACTTCAGGCTGTACACTTCTCTGTTAGATAAAATCCTTTTTTTCTAATACAAGTTACTTATTGCCCAGAATACACCCTAGCCACAGGGGGCATGCGCTATGCCACAGTGACTTAGCCTTTGAGTAAATCTGACTCTGTAATTAAGGAAGGTGGTTTGTGGTGGCAAAATATAGGGAAAAACCATGACATGCAATATTTTAATAAGCTGTTCATCAAGGAAAAAGACAAATATCCTTTATTTTTGCAATAAAAATGGTTTAAACCCATTAAATTAAAACCACTTGAAACTTCATACTTCTCCCCACCAGACACATAGGGCCAAATTTGTTAACATTCTTATTGCTCAGTAATATTTCATCAACTTATTAGGGCTTGGCTACACTTGCAAGTTACTGCGCAATAAAGGAGCCTTGGGCGCACTAGCTCACTACCCGTCCACACTGGCAAGGCACGATGAGCGAGAGGAATAACGTTTGATGCGCCTCCTCTGGAGCACCGCAGCGCCAGTGTGAACGAGGTGTTGCATTACTGCGCTCTGGTTGACCTCCGGAAACGTCCCATAATCCCCTTAAGTCAAGTGGCCACTCTTGTCATTGTTTTGCACTCGCTGTAGGAATGCGGATGCCCTTTCAAAGCTCCCTTTCTGACAGCTGGCTGCTTATCTGCTCCGGGACAAAGGAATGCTGCTTGCTTTGAGTGAGAGAGAGAGAGGCAGCGGGGGGAGGGGAGAGAGGTCTGCTGCTGTCTGAACTTACAAGACAGCATGCGGACACGCTCTCAGCCCCCTAAAACACACTCTCTCCCCCCCCTACATACACAGAACACACTCCCTGTCACACTCCACCCCCCCACCCCCCCGCATTTGAAAAGCATGTTGCAGCCACTTGCATGCTGGGATAGCTACCACAATGCACTGCTCTCTGTGGCATTGCAAGAGCTGCTAAAGTGGCCACGTCAGTGCGCTTCCAGCTGAGAGTATAAACACTCGCCAGCGTTTTCCCTGCTGTGATCTCCGAAGGCTGGTTTAACTCCCAGCGCTCTACAACTGCAAGTGTAGCCAGGCCCTTAGAAAGCACCTGACTTGTTCCTCATGTTTCAGTCTCAAGATAATAATGTATGTGTGAGAGAGGCAGGCTAAACTTTTCTCAGTAGAGATGAGGTCACCAGCTTCAGTTCCTTTATTGGTTATACTAATTAGTAACGAGTGTCCCCCACAAAATTTCCTTAATTTAGAGTGAAGATTGCTTATGTACATTTCCTACCTCCTACCAATGTAATAAGCGGAGCCCATAACATGATGAAGTAGATAGTGGGGACTGGAAAATTGCAAGAGATCTTTCAAACAAATCAGGATCTTCATATCCCTCCCCCCCTCCCTGGGGGCATAAAAGCCTGAGGAGAAGCAGCATTGAAATACTGGTGAGTCACAGCAGAATCTGGTATGTGTTATGCAGGAGGTCTGGCTAGGTGATCATAATCGCCCCTTCTGGCCTTAAAATCTACAAATCAAGGGCTCAGCCAGAGTTCCCAATCTGCCCTTTACAAGCTCCACCCCCTGCTGCTGATGCAAGGGTCCTATAACTCTAGATACTGCCAGGGAGAGCTTCAGGCCACACCAGTGGTGCCGGAACAGGTGGGTACCAGGGGGCCACAGCCCTCCCACTTTTTTACCAGCCATATGGGTGAGCAACAGGGGGAGGGGGTGGAGAGGAGCGAGTGGGGGGCGGGGTCTTGGGGGGAAGGTGCGGCGTGGGGACGTGATCTCAGGGAGAAGGGACGACGTGAGGATTGGGCCTCGGGAGGGGGCAGCATGACATGGGGGAGCGGTGCCACAGTTCAGTCACCTGTGCCCCCGCACACACACTTTTAGGGTGCTTTCGCCGCTCCTGGGCCACAATCAATAGCTTACAGAGAACCCTTATCAGGAGCAAGGGACTCCCTGATGCTGCTCTCCTGAAAACAGCTAGGTCCCTTAGAATAGGCTCCACAACCTTGCCCTAGGGTGTGATTCACAAAGGGGACTTTCGTACCTAACTGCCACTTTAGGCACCTAAGTCCTACATTTAAGCACCACTGGCTTTAACAAAACCCCTGCCCAGCCACTGCTTAAACCTGTAGGTGCCTGAAGTCCCTAGGGGCCTAAATTTCCAACATTAAAGTCCCCAGGGTGCCTAAATCTCAGTAGCTGGACATGTGCACAGCATCCTCAGACCTGGCACTGCCCAATTCATGCCTAATCCCCAGTAGGATTCACAAACTAGCCTATCTTGCCTCGGAGCTTGAGCCGTCAGATACCAGAGGAGGTGGTTGTGGTGCATCCTCCTTATAACTTTTAGCCCAGTGGTTAGACCGCTTCCTCAGAATGTGAGAGACCCAGATTCAATTCTCCTGCTAGATATGGAGCGGGGATTTGAACTTGAGTCTCCCGTCTTCTAAGTGAGGGCCCTAACTACTGGACTAGTTATGGGCAGATCTCTCATATCTCCTGTTGATCACACCCTTTGTGCCTTCTCTCTCTCCTCCCTCACTGGAGTCATTTACCCATGGCAAATGGTCCCACTATCCCCAAGCTGGTCAGCATTTGTGCACATAAGCCTGAGTTTTTGTAACTGATCCTAGCTAAATCCTGACACATGATGGGATTAATTTTTGCACAAGGTTGGATTGTGGGGTTTTACCTGATTAGTCAGCTGGAAACGAAGCAGATTTGTGCGATGTCATTGAAAGACAATAAACACGGAGTCCATACCATTCATGAAGAGTCAGTTTTCAGAGCTGACCCCCATTTTTAAAATGGACCATGCTATTTTGAGATTAGGAAGGAGTAAACTTTAATGTTTATGAAACAGGGTCTCTGATAGCACTAGTGAGAATCAGTCATAGCTCGGTTCAGAGTTAGTCTGGTCTCTTTGTTCTCTTTTGTGAGCTTTCTGATCTTGCCTATTAATCTTTACATGACATGTGTGCTTTGATATATTAATTTTAGATTATCATGCTCCTATTTTTCCTTAGTATCTATAAAAGTGAAAACAAAGCAAGACCCACTGACATGAAATAAAATCTGAGTCTAATTTGCAGGCTGTACAGTGTGTGGGTTAAAACTGAACCAAAGTCTCACAGGAAATCTAAAACAAATGCTCCTGCATACTTCAGAACACAGTTCATTGTACAACCTGGACCAGCTCAACACAGGTAATAAATGAGAAATGGTGATGGCTATTGAACACTGCACAAAAAAATTTCAGTGCTTGTCATGGGGTGCATAAGCTCAAAATAGTGTAACCCATCAGGTAATATCACTCCATAGAATACTGTAAGCCTCTACAAAACTTTAAGATGTAAAGGTACAAAGAACTAACAATATATTAAATGGAAAAGGTCTAGTGAGTCTGTCACACAGAGATGCTATGTTTCTTATCTACAGCAGAACAAACATAACTTATGTTTTCACTGCAAAAAAAAAGACTGTTTTAAGTTTGTGTTAGAATACCAGTCAAGACACTAACCTGGTCTACACTTAAAATTTAGTTCGACCCAGCTACGTTGCTCAGTGGTCTGAAAAATTCAGACCCCTGAGCATTGTAGTTAAGCCAACTGAAACCCCAGTGTAGACACGGCTAGGCAGAAGAATTCTTCTGTTGACGTAGGTACTGCAGCTCAGAGAGGTGGATTAACTACAGTGATGGGGAAAAAAAACTTTGTCACTATAGGAAGCATCTACACTATGGCACTACAGCAGCTCATCTGTAGCTGGGCTGCAGTAGTGCTTGTAGTGTAGATGTGGCCGCAGCAACTTGGCTTTTAAATTAGGGTGAGCAGCTCAAGTTGGAGCCTATAGGGGAGCCTGGGGTTGAACTCAAGCTGCTAACTTGAGTTAGAAGCTGAGTTGCTCTGTCTTTACTGCTATTTTAACCTGAGTTAGCTAACCTAAGGGTATGACTACACTACGGGATTAATCCGAATTTACAGAATTCGAATTTTGGAAACAGATTGTATAAAGTCGAATGTATGCGGCCACACTAAGCACATTAATTCGGCGGTGTGCGTCCATGTACCGGGGCTAGCGTCGATTTCCGGAGCATTGCACTGTAGGTAGTTATCCCATAGCTATCCCATAGTTCCCGCAGTCTCCCCCGCCCATTGGAATTCTGGGTTGAGATCCCAGTGCCTGATGGGGCAAAAAACATTGTCGCAGGTTGTTCTCGGTACAGCCTCACCCCTCCCTCCATGAAAGCAACGGCAGACAACCGTTTTGTGCCTTTTTTCCTGGGTGAACACAGCAGATGCCATACCACGGCAAGCATGGAGCCCGCTCAGCTCAAGACAGCAGTCATGAACATTGTAAACACCTCGCGCATTATTGTGCAGTTTATGCTGAACCAGGACCAGAAAAACGAGGCAAGGAGGAGGCGGCGACGGCAGTGCGGCGACGAGAGTGATGAGGACATGGACATGGACACAGACTTCTCTCAAACCGCGGGTCCTGGCGCTTTGGAGATCATGTTTTTGATGGGGCAGGTTCTATCCGTGGAACGCCGATTCTGGGCCCGGGAAACAAGCACAGACTGGTGGGACTGCATAGTGTTGTAGGTGTGGGACGATTCCCAGTGGCTGCGAAACTTTCGCATGCGTAAGGGCACTTTCATGGAACTTTGTGACTTGCTTTCCCCTGCCTTGAAGCGCCAGAATACCAGGATGAGAGCAGCCCTCACAGTTGAGAAGTGAGTGGCGATAGCCCTGTGGAAGCTTGCAACGCCAGACAGCTACCGGTCAGTCGGGAATCAATTTGGAGTGGGCAAATCTACTGTGGGGGCTGCTGTCATGCAAGTAGCCAAAGCAATCATTGAGCTGCTGCTACGAAAGGTAGTGACTCTGGGAAATGTGCAGGCCATAGTGGATGGCTTTGCTGCAATGGGATTCCCTAACTGTGGTGGGGCGATAGATGGAACCCATATACCTATCTTGGCACCAGGGTACCCAGTACATAAACCGCAAGGGTTACTTTTCAATGGTGCTGCAAGCACTGGTGGATCACAGGGGACGTTTCACCAACATCAACGTGGGCTGGCCAGGAAGGGTTCATGACGCTCGCGTCTTCAGGAACACTACTCTGTTTAAATGGCTGCAGCAAGGGACTTACTTCCCGAACCAGAAAATAACCGTTGGGGATGTTGAAATGCCTATAGTTATCCTTGGGGACCCAGCCTACCCCTTAATGCCATGGCTCATGAAGCCATACACAGGCAGCCTGGACAGGAGTCAGGAGCTGTTCAACTACAGGCTGAGCAAGTGCAGAATGGTGGTGGAATGTGCATTTGGCCGTTTAAAAGGTCACTGGTGCACTTTACTGACTCGCTCAGACCTCAGCCAAACCAATATCCCCATTGTTATTGCTGCTTGCTGTGTGCTCCACAATCTCTGTGAGAGTAAGGAGGAGACTTTTATGGCGGGGTGGGAGGCTGAGGCAAATCGCCTGGCTGCTGATTACGCGCAGCCAGACACCAGGGCGATTAGAAGAGCACACCAGGAAGCGCGGCGCATCAGAAAAGCTTTGAAAACCAGTTTCATGACTGGCCAGGCTACCATGTGAAAGTTCTGTTTGTTTCTCCTTGATGAAAACCTGCCCCCTTTATTGACTCATTCTCTGTAGGCAACCCACCCTCCCCCTTCGATCACAGCTTGCTTTCAAAGGAAATAAAGTCACTATCATTTAAAAATCATGTATTCTTTATTAATTGATTATAAAAAGAGGGAGAGAACTGAGAATGTAGCCCCGGGTAGGGTTTGGGAGGAGGATCGGAGGGAAGGAAAAGGCCACTAAAAAAAGGTTAAAATAATGACAGCCTTTTGCTTGGGCTGTCCACTGGGGTGGAATGGGAGGGTGCATGGAGCCTCCCCCCTCCCCGCGTTCTTACACGTCTGGGTGAGGAGGCTATGGAACATGGTGAGGGGGGAGGGTGGTTATACAGGGGCTGCAGCGGCAGTCTGTGATCCTGCTGCCGTTCCAGAAGCTCCACCAGACGCCGGAGCATGTCTGTTTGCTCACGCAGCAGCCCCAGCGTTGCATCCTGCCTCCTCTGATCTTCCTGCCGCCACCTCTCATCTCAAGCGTCTCTCCTCTCCTCATGTTGGTCCCTCCTGTCCTCACGTTCACTGGCATCTTTCCTATACTTTGAAACCGTGTCCTTCCACTCATTCAGATGAGCTCTTTCATTGCGGGTGGATTCCATGATTTCTGTGAACATCTCGTCTCGCGTCCTCTTTTTCCGATGCCTTATCTGAGATAGCCTTCGGGACGGAGGAGGGAGGCTTGAAAAATTTGCAGCTGCTGGAGGGAGGGAAAAAAGGAGAGAATTTTTTAAAAAGATACATTTTACAGAACAATGCTTATACTCTTTCACGGTGAACAACACTATTCACGTTATATAGCACATGTGATTTCTGTGCAAGGTCGCATTTTGCCTCTTAATATTGAGTGCCTGTGGCTTTGCTGCTAGAGATCACAGACGCAGGTCCGGGCAACAGAATTTGGCTTGCATGCGGCCATGGTAAGCCATTGTCTTTCGGCTTCTGCGCCCTGCTTTCCCACATACCAAGCAAAGCTCGTTGAGTGCTGCGGTTTTCCTGTTAACCTTCAGCAGCAGAAAACAAACTAACCCCGCCCCCTATCCAATTCTCTGGGATGATCGCTTTATCCCTCCCCCCATCACGTGGCTGGTATCAGGGAAGATCCCTGCTAGCCACACGTGAAATGCTCAGCGCCAATTCTCCCCCCCCCCCCCGCGCTTGGCTTACTACAGGGAAGGATTTCTTTTCAACCACAGGCAAACAGCCCAGTAGGAAGGGCCACCTCTGTCCCCTTAACTAAATTCCCATATTTCAACCAGGTTACCATGAGCGATATCACTCTCCTGAGGATTACACAGCGAGATAAAGAACGGATGTTGCTTGAATGCCAGCAAACACCGGGACCATATGCTGCCAGGCTTTGTCATGCAATGATACCAGATTACTTGCTACTAGCATGGCGTGGTCAAGTGTCCTATCATGGAGGACGGAATAAGGCTGCACTGCCCAGAAACCTTCTGCAAAGGCTTTTGGAGTACCTCCAGAAGAGCTTCATGGAGATGTCCCTGGAGGATTTCCGCTCCATCCCCAGACACGTTAACAGACTTTTCCAGTAGCTGTACTGACTGCGAATGCATCCCAAGTCCTCAGGGCAAATTAATCATTAAACAACGCTTGCTTTTAAACCATGTTTTATATTTTAAAAGGTAAACTCACCTGAGGTCCCTTCCATGGGGTCATAGTCTTGGGTACTGGCTTGGGAGGGTACTTCAGTCAGGCTGAGAAAAAGATCCTGGCTGTTGGGGAGAACGGAGTGCTGTGTGCTCTCCGCAAACTCGTCCTCCTCCTCCTCCTCTTCCCCGTCCGCAGAATCCTCAGGTGTGGCTGATGAGATTATCCCCGCCTCGGAATCCACGGTCAGAGGTGGGATAGTGGTGGTGGCCACCCCTAGAATTGCATGCAGCTCAGCGTAGAAGCGGCATGTCTGCGGCTCTGACCCGGAGTGACCATTTGCCTCCTTTGTTTTCTGATAGGCTTGTCTGAGCTCCTTGACTTTCATGCAGCACTGCTCTGAGTCCCTATTGTGGCCTCTCTCCATCATGCCCTTGGAGGTTTTTTCAAAAGTTTTGGCATTTTGTCTTTTTGAACGAAGTTCTGCTAGCACTGAATCCTCTCCCCATATAGCGATCAGATCCAGTACCTCCCGTACGGTCCATGCTGGTGCTCTTTTTCGATTATCTGCCTGCATGGTTACCTGTGCTGATGAGCTCTCTGTGGTCACCTGTGCTCTCCTGTGCTGGGCAAACAGGAAATGAAATTCAAATGTTCGTGGGGTTTTTCCTGTCTACCTGGCCAGTGCATCCGAGTTCAGATTGCTGTCCAGAGCGGTCACAATGGTGCACTGTGGGATAGCTCCCGGAGGCCAATACCATCGAATTGCGGCCATACTAACCCTAATTCGAAATGACAATATCGATTTCAGCGCTACTCCGCTCGTCGGGGAGGAGTACAGAAATCGATTTAAAGAGCCCTTTATTTCGAAATAAATGGCTTCGTTGTGTGGACGGGTGCAGGGTTAATTCGATTTAACGCTGCTAAATTCGAATTAAACTCATAGTGTAGACCAGGCCTAAGTTAAGAACAAATTTGGCTTAGCTAACTTGAGTTAAGAACACACCTTGTCTGCAGTGAAGTCATATCCTGCTTGCCTTACCAGGGTGGAGAGAGGTCAATTTGTGCTTCCCTTACTATGGTGAATAGCCTTACATGGTTCAATGGGACTACAGGCGTGGGTAGGGAAAACTGAGCTGGCCTTATTGTTGTGTCAATGACAGATCTTTGTCTTTTATTCATAATTTCCTGGCTTTTCTGGGGTTAAGATAGAACCCTGACAATATTGTAATGAATATCTTTTGAGACAAGTTATTTGCTTATTGCTATTGATTGTTTTCTTTATCGCTCTTTCAAAACATTTGTAGAACTATTAGAAATGAGCAATTTATAAATCATTCTATGCCAAATAAATACAGATGGAATTTTTTCCAAAATGTGTAATGTTATCTAAATAATGTTTCTGTAACTTGTCACCCTACTGCAGCCCAAATTATTTTACAAAGTATGGACCGGATTCACCAGTGTCTTCCTGCTGCTTTGTGAGCCTCTGGATTTATGACTGCTTTCTGCCAGAGGGTCAGCACAAAGCAGCCACAGTATCATTATACATAACTGGATTTATTACCTGCCACTGAACTACAGCCACCTTTTGCTGAAAACATGTCAACCATTCCACACTGGAAAGATGTGACAAATACAGACGTGAAAATGAGCTCATCCAGCAGCAGCTACAGAACAGAGTCCACATCAAAACAGTCTCGTTAGGGAGGGTTTTGAATCTGAATGTTATTGCCAAAACCCTATCTCTCTAATGGGCTGAACCAAAGAAGCCCTGAACTTTGAGGGATTTAAAATGTGGATCCTTATGTTGTAGTTTAGCAGCCTACTAGAATAGCGGGGGTTTAATACATAAACTGCAGAGCTGACATGTAGCTAGCTCACTAAGTCTTACGTAAGATATGTCAGTGGGCCTTTAATAATCATTAATCTTGGCCTTGGTGCTGATTCAGTAATTGATTTCAAAAGTCAGAGTGCTGCCTACTGAGTCACCATTACCATTTTCCACCAGCGCTACCTGAGTTTTCCTGGCCATTCCCTTAATCAGCTGATTACCAGGGCAAAACTTTAATTTATTATATCAGCTCCATGGCATTACAGGCCACCTAAACTCATCTCATCAGACAGAGGGACAGCTACATTGACAATGTCCCCCCCACAGTTCACTTTAAATCCTTCAGGATTGTCATCTGTATCCATCTTACTGATGCCAAATTGCTGATGCAGCAAAAGCTGGGTCACAACTTCATTAGTGATGCCGTCTGCTGCCTCAACTGTTGCTACTTGGCTGCCACTTGCTGTTCAAGGTTGGTTTCCTCTATGAACACAGAATCCTGCTGTTCTCCTGCTGGAACAACTCAATCTAATTCCTTGTTCCACCTATGGACCAGTCAGCTGGTGGCATCACGTTTTGTCTAGCTCCACTTCCCTAAAAACAACAGGGTGCCAGTCCCTCTCAGGTTCCATCTAATGCTAAGACACGCCAGTAATAGTTCAAAAAACTAGATCCCTTGATGTCAGTGTATTAAACCTATGTTCTTGCTTCCTGGTAATAAAAGATAAACAGCTTTCCTGCCTTTCAGTGATAACAGTAACAGTTTCTTTGCTCTCAGTATCATAAAATCAAAATAATGTATTGCACAGGCATTGAGGCTGGCAAATATTGGACTCATAATTCACCTCTGGTGCAGCTCCTCTAGTGGAAGCAATAGTGTAGAAAGGACTTAAATGTCTTTACCACCACATCCCGTTACCCTGCTCCAGAAGAACAATGGAATGGAGCTGGGAGTGCAGAGTCAGAAATCTTGCAATCTTTTCTTTGCTCCTTATTTTTCCTGTTAGCATTGTCCTCTACTTGTCCACGCTGTTCTGGGGTTGACCTTAAGCTGCTGATCCAATGAGGTGGAGACAATGCCTCCCTGGAGACTAATGACTCAGACAGGACCTTTTGTTTCCTAGGTGGGAAGGCAGTTAAGCCCTGATGACCCTTAAATACCAAACATTTAAAAAAAAATCTGTGCTTGGGCCATGGGTGTGTTGGTGCCAAAGAAGTTGGGGGAGGGAGACAGATAATCACATTTCCCATCCACACAACTTGGCCCTATCTGCATTAGGGGAAACTCACAACAAATTCCCATGCTAACAATTCAGCTCCACTAGGGTGACTAGATGTCCCGATTTTATCAGGACTGTCCCGATATTTCCTTGTTTGTCCCGCGTCCCGACCGATGTGCGGTCGGGACACTGGACAAACAAGGAAATGCTCCGGAGCCCGGAAGTGCTCGCGCCCCCGCCCCGACTCCGCCCCCTCCTCCCCCCATTGGCTCCCTCCCCGAATCCCCGCCTCTTCCCCAGGCTCGCCATTCCTCCTCCCTCCACAAGCGCTGGAGGAAGGCCCCGGAGACGCAGGGGAAGCGCGGGGCCAGGGTGAGTGAGAGTCCGGCCTGGCCCCAGTGCAGGCAGGACTCAGTCGGGCGGTAGGGAGAGGAGGGGGGCGGCCCACGGGGCCAGGCGGCAGCTGTTCTCCCCCCCTGGGCAGCGGGACTCGGGAGCAGCTGCTGCTGCAGCTCCCACTGCTGCGGGGGGAGGAAGCGGCCATGGCGCTCGGCGGCTGCGGCTCTGGTGCCCGGGCCCGAACCCCCCGGGCCTGCTGCGGGGACCCAGCAGCGCGCACGCTGCGCCCAGCCCCTGGCCAGTCGCATCTGGGCTGCTGCCCAGCTGGTGCTATCCCGCGGCGGCCCGGGGCGGAGGCATCGGCAGCCCAGGCCCGTTCGTTCCCCTGCAGGACCTGAGCGGGACGGGGGGGTCTGGGGCCTGCTGCCCTCACTCCGGGGCCGCTGCGGGATAGCACCAGCTGGGCAGCAGCCCAGACGCAACTGGCCAGGGGCTGGGGGCAGCGTGCGCGCTGCTGGGTCCCCGCAGCAGGCCCAGGCTCGGGGGGTTGGGCCCGGGCGCCAGAGCTGCAGCCGCCGAGCTTGGCCATCGGCCGCTTCCTCCCCCCGTGGCAGTGGGAGCTGCAGCAGCGGCTGCTCCCAAGTCCCACTGCCCGGGGGGGAGAACAGCCGCCCCCTGGCCCCGCGGATCGCCCCCCTCCTCTCCCTACCACCTGACTGAGTCCTGCCTGCACTCGGGGCCAGGCCGGACTCTCACTCACCCCGGCCCCATGCGTCCCCTGCATCTCCCGGGCCTCCCTCCAGCGCTTGTGGAGGAAGGGTGTTTTTTTGTTTTTTGTTTTGCCCTCCCCCTTCCCGCCACGCCCCCCCCCGCGTCCCGATATTTGACTTGGGTGATCTGGTCACCCTAAGCTCCACCAGTGTAATAGGGATATTGGGCCCCCGTATTGTAGATGGCATTTAAAGCCCTGTGAGGATTAGACCTGTTCTGAACAGAGTTAAATGGCAAACTGTTTAAAATGCCTTCACCAGCTGGTAGCCCATCTATACTAGGGGCTCCAGGGTTAGTTGCTAATATGGTGGGATTGACCTGGCTGGTACTAGAAAGGTGAGAAATCTAATTAGACCTATCAGGTGGCCAGTCAGGATCTCATCTTAACATGCCTTGTCTGTTACTGGGAGACTGAGGGTGCTAGACACGGAAGTCTGAAGAAGAAAGAAACAGCTAAAAGGGGTAAAAAACAAGGGAGATATCATGCTAGGAGTCTACTACAGGCCACCTAACCAGGTGGAAGAGGTGGATGAGGCTTTTTTTAAGCAACTAACAAAATCATCCAAAGCCCAAGATTTGGTGGTGATGGGGGACTTCAACTATCCGGATATATGTTGGGAAAATAACACAGCGGGGCACAGACTATCCAACAAATTCTTGGACTGCATTGCAGACAACTTTTTATTTCAGAAGGTTGAAAAAGCTACTAGGGG
>NW_020664534.1:2567889-2594606 GCF_002925995.2 Terrapene triunguis | reverse complement strand
AAGACTGAGAGGGGACATGATAGCAGTTTTCAGGTATTTAAAAGGGTGTCATAAGGAGGAGGGAGAAAACTTGTTCACCTTAGCCTCTAAGGATAGAACAAGCAATGGGTTTAAACTGCAGCAAGGGAGGTCTAGGTTGGACATTAGGAAAAAGTTCCTAACTGTCAGGGTGGTTAAACACTGGAATAAAATGCCTAGGGAGGTTGTGGAATCTCCATCTCTGGAGATATTTAAGAGTAGGTTAGATAAATGTCTATCAGGGATGGTCTAGACAGTATTTGGTCCTGCCATGCGGGCATGGGACTGGACTCGATGACCTCTCGAGGTCCCTTCTAGTCCTAGAATCTATGAATTAAAGAGCTATTCCTTTTGAGCTGTCTGGGGAGCAGCCCATAATTAAGGATTGCCTGCACGCAGCAATTGCATCCATTTAGCTAAATTGACTTAGTTAAAGTCAGTGCAAGCACTTGTGTGGATGCTCTTAAATTGGTTTAAGAGTGGCTCATATTGATTAAGCTAAATTTAGAAACTGATTTAATTAAACCAACTCAGTTTCTGTGTTGGATTTCCAGTTTTTGGACTAGGCAGAAGTTAGTAATAGGTGCCACTGAAAAAGATCCTTGAAAATTATTAGAAACTTTGGTCAGCTGGGGCCCTGTGACTGGAGGGCAGTGGCACTAGCTGAAGCGTGGTAAGCATGAGGTTAACTCCATCTCACTTATCCCCTACCCCTGCACTGGGGCTTAGGGAAGAAGCACTATAAAAGTGGCTCCACTCCTGAAGTCCTATGACTGGGTCAGACCCCAAGCCAGGAAGCTTTTGTGTTAATAAAATGTTTTATTTTCTTGTTCCAAATACTGCCCTTTTGACTCTATGGGCCTGTGTTATATGTAGTAAGGTTCCTTAGGGTGGTTGTTTCTTGGTGCTCTTTCCTCCCGACTCAGCTCAATATCAGATACCTTGATTCATGCTCTGGGGATGCAATATGTGCAAAGACTCACTGTCGTACGCAAAGGGGATTCTTTATTTAAGGTGTTGGACACACAGAGAGACCATGTAGCTTCCAGTCTCTCCAGCACACAGACTGATGCGTGCTGCCCAGTGACATCACAGGCTCAGCCTAAATCCTGGCCAATTGGATCATGGAATGGAATGCTGACCCCGCCCTCCCCAAGTCACCAATCAAGGAGTCTTTCTATTTCTCATGTATTCCTCCTCACTCCCTTTGTGTCCCTGATTTACTCTCTCCACCCCACTGACACGCAGGTGGAAATTGTATTTATTTTATTTAATTTGAGAAAGCTGCTGCTTTTAAAACACTCTCGCTGCCAAGCACATACAGCCACTATGTAGAGGGGTGAAAAAGTCAGTATGCCTAGTGCAAATACTCATAATTGCATGCAGATGTGCTCATTCATGGACAAAACTTATATTCACACAAATAAATGTACTTCCCAAATACTTTGGGAAGAAAATGGTTTCCTAAAGTGCATGAAACATGGGAAATACCAGCCTTGAGAGCACATCAGTGGTCATCTAGTCCAGTCTCCAGTTTCACAGTGATGAGAACCAGCTGTTTCAGAGAAAGGTACAAGACACCCTTAGGTCAGTGAAAATTTCTTCTAACCTCCTCTTAGGTTGTTCTATGCCAGTGGTGGGCAACCTGCAGCCTGCGAGCCACACACAGCCCGTCAGGGTAATCTGCTGGCGGGCCACGAGACAGTGTTTACATTGACTGTCCGCAGGCACGGTCACCCGCAGCTCCCAGTGGCCATGGTTCGCCGTTCTCAGACAATGGGAGCTGCGGGAAGCGGTGGACAGCACGTCTCTGCAGCCCGCAGCTTCCATTGGCCGGGAACGGTGAAGCACAGCCACTGGGAGCTGCGGACGGCCGTGCGTGAGGACGGTCAATGTAATTACCCTGACGGGCCGCAGGTTGCCCACCACTGTTCTATGCCCTGACGCATAAGGGCTTATATCCCTTCTAAAACCACTGTCTCTCACTTTCATGAACACTCAAGCTCACATCCATATTTTTTTAAAAACAAGACCAAAAAAAGTAAAATATTGGAAGTAAAATATCTGTTATTAATGGAAGCTGGCATGTATCAGGCATCTTGAAGAGCCCTTGCATGAAAGGCAATATTCTCTATTCCTACCTAAATTGGAGATATTTTGAGGATAAGTGGTGTGCGACTGTTGGATGAATTAGCGCTTTTTTCTTAATATAATTATATTCAGATGTTTTCTCTCAGGTAATTTCTGTTGATATACAGTATAGATGCTCTTCAATATAGACAACTAAAAGGTCAGGGATATCTTATTTTATTGAATTTCTGTAAAAACAGGGTATTGTGCCTTTTTAAAATCTGTGGTAAAATTAATAAACAATAAAAACTGTAAAATGAGGGGAAATTTCCTCTACTTGTGATTCAATTCCCTGGACACCCACTTACTGAAGAGTTGACAGGAGTAACATGAAGCTAGAGTATTCACTGTGTGGTTCATTTTTCTCAAACATGGTAGGGAGAATGAAGCCTTCTCATTTTAAAAGCTGTATCATGTTTTTCCTGTTTCTTTAGGCATTACTACAAAAACCTCTCAGTTCTTCTTTCTCCTCTTCTGCAGGCTAACGTTTTAGAAACAGCTTTTCAGTGATTAGCAAAGTGAAAGGGATTTTTGCATGAAATAAATGAGAGGCTTATTCTTACCTGTGTACTCTGTGTAGTAAACAGTTCTGAACTGCAATGAACAGAGAAATAATTATAAACACTTCAACAAATAAAGAGAGAAATCTTAAAGAACTATATTAATATTAACATCATACAGGAAATTTCTCAGGCAGCAGGCCAAACTGAGATTAACTGAATCTTGTAAGAGGCATTTGTAATGTAAATTTGAAACCAAAACAGTAAAGCAACACTTTGACAAATCTTTACATTATTGCCACTATCTGCATCTAGAACTAATAAAATAGCAAACATGAAGTCTGCCAGCAGCCATTCAAGGGTTATGCAAATACTATATTCCACAGCTCCCTGACAGCAGCCAGGAAGCAGAATTTAAAAGCACTACTTCAAAGCTTTTCTGGGAAATAATTCAATGCTTAATGATTATAAAAGAGTTCCATGATAGCTCTAATGCCAAATTATTGTTTAAATTAATGTGTTTCAGTAATGCTCAACACATGAGTCTGAAAGAAATTCTCCTCTTTGTGTGTGTCCATCCGTCCGTCCTTACAGTGATGAATAATAAAACTAATACTTTGGGATATAGCAGGGATCGGCAACTTTTGGCACGCGGGTCGCCAGGGTAAGCACCCTGGCGGGCCGGGCCAGTTTATTTACCTGCCGCGTTGCAGGTTCGGCCGATCGCGGCTCCCTCTGGCCGCGGTTTGCCGTGCCAGGCCAATGGATGCTGCGGGAAGCGGCGCGGGCCGAGGATGTGCTGGCCACCTCTTCCTGCCACCCCATTGGCCTGGAGCAGCGAACCACGGCCAGTGGGAGCCGCGATCGGCTGAACCTGCGGACGCGGCAGGTAAACAAACCGTCCCGGCCCGCCAGGGTGCTTACCCTGGTGAGCCACATGCCAAAGGTTGCCGATCCCTGGGATATAGGCTTGTGTCATAACACTAATGGGAGCTTTGTACATACATTCCTATGAATGAAGAGGAAAAAATACCCCACTGTGTCAACAGAATTAGTTTAATATTGTTATTTAATTTATTTATTTATATTTATTATACAATGTATTATTTATTTATACAGTGGTATTTTCACCTCCAGAATGAACCCAGTGACATATTTTAAGCTTTCTGGCTGCTTGCCTTTCAGGAAGGGATGATCTCATATTTAAGATGCTGGATTGCGACTCAAGTGCTCTGGGTTCAATTCCTGGCTCTGCCAGATTTCCTGTGTGATCTCAGGAAAGTCACTTAATCTCTCTGTGCCTGTAAAAGGGTAATAATAATTCTTCCTTTCTCTGGCTTGGCTAATTAGATAGTAAACACCCCAGGCACAGACTGTCTCTTACTAAGTGTATAGAGAGTTCCTAACACAACAGGTCCCCTATGTCAGTAGGGACTTCTTGGTACTACTGCAATGCTAGCCATAATCATTAATGGGAGGGGATATTTTGTCCTAAAGAAGGAAGTGGCTCCAAAGCCCTAACCCCAAACTGCTTTATCCCCTACTTTCAGAAGTCATGTTGTCATTTGTCAACTTACATGGGACGTGGGATTTTCGTTGAGAGCCTTATGGAAATTGTTTCTCTTCTTGGATTTGTTGTAAAAAGTATTTTGCCGATAAATTGTGGAGATATGTGGGAATTGGAATTTCTCTCTTGTTAGAATAGCAGGAGATGTATTTGTGGACATGGGACCCTTTTGGAGGGGTGTGCCCAGTGGAATTTGGGTTTATTTGGTACAGTTCTGCTCCACTGTATGACCAAGGGTTTGGGGCAGCCATATCTAACATAAATTAATAGTGTGCTAGACTTGTGTAGAAAATTTTACTTTTTCTTTGTCAGGGTAGCTTTCTATTAAGTTAATAGCTGCATTTTTTTCTTTGTATTGTGATTAACTTTTTTCCCCATTAAAGCTATTGATATATAAAACCAAAGCCAAAACCAAAATGGTTCCAATGTCCAAAATTAGTTCAATTTATACCGGATATAAGTATCAGCATTATACTGGCACTAATTGACACCTTTGCTGGCAATCTCTGCGGAGACTAAGGATTGATTTGACACTGAGACTGAACTATGCTCTCATTCCTACAGGTCAGGGTTGTGGCACATTGACAGCCTCATGCAGGGAAGTTTGCATTGTTACAGCTCATGCTGAATGTGTCCTCTGGATAAAGAGAAGTTTTCTTCAGATTCCGGGTCTTTGAGGGGGAAAAAATGTGATCTCTGTCCAAGTGTCATAAAAAGGGTATTTCAGAGGGTGAGTTTATCAAGACACAATTAGCGGTCAGGGCCCACATGTTGCAACACTAACATGGGGAGATGGAAGTCCCAATCACCCCAATTGTCTTGTATGGGCTCAACTCTTCTTTCTAAATTAGCTGTGTTGTGCATATGAAGTATATTTGTTCAGATTCCAAATCACAGTAGTGATTTCAGCCAAGTTGGACAGCTAACAGTAACGTGAATGTTTGATTTTTAAATATTTTATCTGCTCTTCATCTGTGTTAGTATTTACTGTATTGTGCGTAGGTCTACTCCTCAGCACTCTGAGGGCCAAATCATGTCTGGTTTTGCACTGAAGTGCTAGGAAAGAGGGTGCACAGAGCCCCAGGACCCGGTCAGCATGTCCTTTCAAGTAGCAGTGGAGGTCACAGAAGGGGCGTGTCTGGGTGGCTCCTTCCACCTCTCATCCAGGAAGAGCTGTGCTGGGGGGAACTTGTTAAATATTTTCCAAGGTGCAGCAAGGGCTCTTTTTCAGTATGCTTGTCAGCCTGTTCCTACTAGCCCCAGCAGAAGCATCATGTTCAGACAATGGGCCTCCTCCCCATCTCCAGAGTTGGCACTGCCTCCTAGAAGACATAATTTGGCTCGAAATCAATCATATGCAGCAATCTGTTGTCAATCTGGATTATTGTCCCTCTAATTCCAAACACTGAGATTTTTTCCTTCCTATGGTTTCACTCAAACTTAACCTCTCAGCCACACATAACTAAATCCTTCTGTCAGGTGCCCGAATTCATGGTAAGATATTTATTATAAGCTGAAGTGTGGGAACAACGTTCTTCTATTATTTTTGGCAAAGAAGCAAAGCACACAATAAAATAACTGGGATTTGCATGAAACCTTGGATTTACGGAACTTGTGTTAGGAACTGGGGATACACCTTGATTTAGCTCCATCTTGTAATCTTTCACAGTCTGTTTTCTACTAAATTAGTGGAAAAATATGGGAGTGACCAAAATGATAGTTCCTAAATTCATAGGGGGGTCACGTAGAAAATCTTCTGGTGTCTAAGATCTTGCAAAACTTCTAGCAATATTTGAATAATTTAAGTTTCACAAAACCTTTTCCTTTTTAATTTACACCATTGCTCCTCAAAGGAAATTTGACTTTTAAAAAAATGTCATTCTAATTGAGAGGGACTCTGTGCTAAGCAGACAATGAAGATTCCTGACGTATGTTCTGTATTTGATAAAAGCGTTCTCCCATTCTCCTGGCTAAACTATATTTAGGCATGTTGAAGTTACTGTTAATTAATTTTCAAGGTTCAAAACTGGACAAATACCCCGAGAGCTTATGAAAATAAAAAGAATGCCAAACCACTAGCTTAGACATTCTACATCTTTGGAGTTTCATTGTTGAAATACACTGCTGAAAAAAAATGATGACTTGCTTGGAGTAAAAAATATTGTGTGAAGTTACATTGCTATATTGCAGAGGTCCCTAGAACTCAAAAAAATCGAAGATTAAAAATCCAACTATTGCAATGCAAGACCTTGTCAAAGCCAAAACTTTCCTTTCTTATTAAATAGCTCCGTTAAACAAACTTGCTCTTCTTTTAGTACCAAAGGGTCAAATTTTCAAAAGTGCCTATGTAGCTAACGAGCATAAGCCCCAGATCCTCAAAGATATTTGGCTCCTGATTTCCACTGAAATCAAAGTTAGGAATCTAAATACCTTTGAGGATCTGGGCCTAGGTACCATTTTCAAAAATGACTTAGCATTTAGGAGCCAAAGTCCAACTGACTTTCAGTGAAGGCCCAGATCCTCAAAGGTATGGAGGCATCCAACTCCTGTTGGAGTCAAGTGCCTAATATCTTTGAGTGGTGACAGGTTTCAGAGTGGTAGCCGTGTTAGTCATGCATCTGATGAAGTGGCTTTTAGCCCACGAAAGCTTATGCCCAAATAAATTTGTTAGTCTCTAAGGTGCCACAAGTACGCCTCGTTCTTTTTGCTAATATCTTTGAGGAACTTGGCCTAATAAGTGCTTGTCACTTTTGAAACTGGGACTCACATTCCTAAGACATTTTGGAGCACTTGAAAATTGTATCCATAGTCTATGTAATTCTGCTTGTAATTCTGTTAGTAGAACCTACTTAGAAGGATTAATTGGGTTATTTTTCTATTCTATTTTGGAGAAGTTATGTTTTAGAGGGTGCATTATATTAGGGTTATTTTTTTCCTGTCTATTTGAATAGAGGTTATCTGTTTACTTGTGGGGTTTGATTCATTTGTTTTGTGAAGGGTTATTGAGGAATGTTCCCGTGGCTTTGCCAACATAGCTAAAAGGTTTCCAAGAGGTTCCCTAAAATGGTACATTATGTTCCTCATTTGACAAGATCATAAAAAAAATGTATGCGACTGTCTCTGTCTATTCTTAATCTTCCCAGGACTCCACTAAAAAATACCATAAAAGTGGGCAAGAAATGCTTGCAATCTGAGACAAGATGAGAAGTAACTTGCTGAGGTACCCAGGAAATAATCACATAGGGTTTGCTCTTGCCCCCATTGAACTCAATTTTAAAACTCCCATTAAATTCCATGGGAACAAATTTGGGCCCAAAATTTTATGATGATCTCTTCAATGGAGAATTTGCAAAGAAAAATGTGACTGCTTTGTGCTTTCAGTTACTGAGCACACCTCTCTACATGCTTTACATTTGTATTAGCTTAATTATGGAATTAAATGTGGAAAAAATAAGTCATGTATTTTTACATAAGTAAAGTAGTCCTCAGTTCATTTATATATTACTCCAGTAAACAGAGGACCTGATCCAAAGCCCATTGAAATCAGTGGGCTTTGGACCAGGTCCTTGGTGAAGGATAAGGGGATCAGAATAGGTAAACAGGGAAAACTCTAAACTTGCCTTTGTGCTGAAATACGTACCATGTGCTCGCTAATTCGTCATCATCAAAGCAAATCCCAAAGTGATATAGCCTCCTTGAAGATCAAGTGCCATCCAGATTGAGCTCAGGCTAGGTCCTTACGGTGGTCTGGCTGGATAGTCAGTTTATGTCCATCACTGGTAATCTTATTGCACCACTGAAGTTTTTGGCGACTATGTGATTGCTGACCACATTCCTTGGTAAACATGCTTCAGAATTCATTGGTCTTCCTTCTAAGAAAGCTTCCCACCAAGAAAGCTTCCAAAATCAAACCAGTGCTGATGGAGGTGGTTGCTGGGTTTGGCTTCGAATATCCTAATTTCTGATCTTGTCCTGCCACTTGATATGGAGAAGCTGAGGAAGATGATGAGAACTGAACAGAGTTGGTGTAACGGTGGTTCTGTAGATCCTCAGCTTCATCACAAAGACTGCTGAAGTGCTGCTGCTATATGAGTGTCCACATCTTTTGAGTATCTTCCAGCACTGTCTATGATGCTGCCCAAGTATTTGAGCAGTGGGTAACTGGCAATGTCCTGTCCAGACATGTTAATATTGAGCTGGTTGCAATCTGGAACTGGTGTCTGTTTGATGGTAATGGTCAGCCACTTAGTTTTATCCAGATTAATAATCAGTCCAATGCACGCTGCTTCTTGCCGGCCATCAGCTGCAGCAATTCACCAAACTGCGCCAACAAGACAATGTCATCAGCGTATTTGAGATCTCGAAGCATAATCGTGTTCAGCTCAATGCCACCAACAGCTGCCTCCTTGAGCTTATCCATCAACCAATCAATGCCATTATTGAACAACAATGGTGACAGAATGCAGCCGTGCCAAACTTCCATGGAGATAGGAAACTATGCTATGTATCTGCTATGGATCACTTGATTACCTGTTCTGTTCATTCTCTCTGGGGCACCTGGCATTGGCCACTGTCGGTAGACAGGATACTGGGCTTTGGTCTGACCCAGTATGGCCGTTCTTATGCTATTGACAAGGCCTTTGATTTAGTCCCCTCTGATTAGCAGAGTGCTAATTCTATTGGCTTTCATGCCTCCTAGTATTTCTTTTCTCTACACAAATGTGATGGCAGTTTTTTTACACCACTCTAATACAGTGATCAATACAATATAAATGATCAATGCATTTAGTATGCCAACCTGGGACAATATCCTGCCTTTTACATTCCACGCAGTTTTGACTTGCATCATATTCCTACCACAGAACAAGAAGGCTGCAGCTTTTCACAAGCTTATCATAGAGAATCCAGCACTGAGCCGGTCATACTGAGGCAGCAGGGAATTACAGTAATTGTAGTAAGGTTGGTATATTGGGTATCTCAGTTTAAATCTGACAGAAACTTCCAAATTCTAGAGCATGAGGAATGCAACCTCTCACTATTCTGCACAATGGCCTAGTGTATCTGTTATTGGAATAGTACTGTTGATGAGCTGTAGGCTTCAAAGTCATACAAATATGCTGTGTTGTGTGTCCCACTACTTATTTCAGTAGCAGCAGAATTCCAGGAGCCCTTTGTTTTGTGGAGGGCCATGTTCACAATATAAATATTGATCACATAAAAAAAAATAGTAGCACTGTGTGCTTGCAATTAGAAAGACAGTGGTTTGTGTCAAGAGCTGTCAAACACTGTGGTTGCCACAGGGATAATTGGTTTGTGCCAGATGTAGCTGATGGATACCAAGCTGATTAAAGGATACAGGATGACATGCCTTCTGCTGTTTTAATTAAAGACTTCCTAAATCTGTATAAACTCTGGATCCTGAAAACCATCCAGACTTAGATGTACCCCAATATTTGCAGCCATGAAAGAAATTTGTGGAAATAGGACTCTTCTCTTTAGGTTTATGCCTATGTTGAGGTACAGCGCCCTCATGCAAACAATAGAACTCTGTGCCATTTGTTTTCCATTGAATGGCTCCCTACAGATTAGTGTTTGTCAGAATCTTTCCCTAGTGCTGTGGCTGCAATCTTTACTTAATACTCCAAGGTACATCTTGGTTATTTTACACAGCACAAGTGATTGAAAATACAACAACAAAACCATTAACTTGATCCTAGGGGTGAAAGTAACTTACAGGACTTACCGGTACTGCCAGAGTCCTGAGGTGGGCGTGGCCTCATCCGGAAGAGGCGTGGCCTCAACCGGAAGAGGCGGGATCTCTCAAGATTTAAAGGCCCTGGGGCACCGGCTGTGGCTGGGAGCCCCAGGCCCTTTAAATCAACCCGGGACTCCCAGCTGCAGAGGTGGCTGGGAGCCCCTGGGGCTCAGCGGCAAATTAAAGGGCGCGGGGCTCCGGCCACTGCAGAGCTCCGGGCCCTTTAAATCCCCCGCGCAGCTCCAGCAGCCGGAGCTGTGGGGGGGATTTAAAGGGCTCAGGGCGCCCCGCAGCCACGGGAGCTCCAGGCCTTTTGAATCCCCGCCTGAGCCTGGCTGCCGGGCTGGGCCTGGGATTTAAAGGGCTCGGGGCTCCTGCCACTGCAGGAAGCCCCAAGCCCTTTAAATCCCAGCCCCAGCCCAGGCGCCGAGCTGCGGGCGGGGAGCTCCGAGCCCTTTAAATCCCGGCCCCAGCCCAGGTGCCAAGCTGCGGGCGGGGAGCTCCGAGCCCTTTAAATCCCCGCCGCGGAAGCCGGTGCAGTCCAGCACGGCGTACTGGCTCTTGCCAGTACGCCGGACCAGACCCGACCGGCTTACTTTTACCTCTGCTTGATCCTCACTGCAATATCTCTTCCATGGTCACTTTAAAGGTGGTGATTAATAGAGTGGCCGAATGCTGCTCTGTGTACTGAAAACTAGTTGAAGGACTGTAAATAAAGCTTAATTATAAAGAGCCATAGATTGAATTAGGGTGAGGTATCTTAGGCCACTTCTACACTACAAACTCATCTCTGCTCAAGTTATGTTGGCATATAGCCGCTGCAATTAGTAAATCACTTATACATGTGCATACTTGGCTCCTTGCATCAGTGGTGTGCATACTTACCAGGAGTGCTTGTATCTATGCAGAGTGCGGTGCACCATGGGGAGGTAACCCACTGTGCATCTTGCCACCATCCAGCACATTATCTTTTGGGAAGTTTTGGCAGTGCATGGTGGGGCTGAAATGAGTCACTCGGGGTGACCGGGAGCATGGGGTCAACTTCCCAGTTTGCAACTGTCTCCATCCCATAGTGTTATCTGCATCGCATAATTTTTGAGCCTTTTTTCAAAATTCCGCAAGCCCACATGGCCCTCCTCACTGCCCACCATCTCTGACAGAAGCATGGAGCCTGCACAGACCTGCACTGCTGTCATGAGCATTGATCAGGGTGCATGATCCTGGAGTATTATCAGAGCTGCAAAAAGAACTGAATGAGTGGGGAACATGACAATTCCTTGGGGGACAGATTGCTGTAGGACATAGCAAGAACCAGTTCAAGATTGTTGGTGGCATTCATGGAGCACCTGCAGATGGTGGAGCACCACTTCTGGGCCCAAGAAACAAGCACTGACTGGTGGGATCGCATCATAATGAAGGTTTGGGATGATGAGCAGTGGTTGCAGAACTTTCAGATGCACAAGGCCATGTTCCTGGATCTGTGTGCTGAATTTGCCACAACGCAGGGTCACCAAAATGAGAGCTGCACTGACAGTTGAGAAGTAAGTGGTGATTGAACTGTGGAAACTTGCAACACCAGATTGCTACTGGTCAGTTGGAAATCAATTTGGAGTCGGGAAATCCCCTGCGGAGCCATTGTGAGGCATGTGTGCAGGGTCATTAATTGCCTCCTGCTATGCAGGACTGTGACTCCACAGCAATGTGCAGGACATAGCAGATGGATTTGCAGCAACGGGGTTCCCAAACTGTGGTGGAGCAATAGACGGTGCACACATCCCTATTTTGGCACCAGACCACCTTGCCATTAAGTACATCAGAAGAAAGGGCTACTCTTCTATGGTTATGCAAGCACTGGTGGATCACCAGGGATGCTTCACTGACATCAGTGTGGGCTGGTCAGGGAAGGTGCATGGCGTGCGCATCTTAAAGAACACAGGACTATTCAGAAAGCAAGAAGCAGGGACTTTCTTTCCCAAACAGCAGACTACAATTGGGAATGTTGAAATGCCAATAGTGATCCTGGGGGACCCAGCTTACCTCTTGCTCCCCTGGCTCATGAAGCCGTACACTGGCCATCCTGACAGCACCAAGAAATGATTCAACTACCGGCTTAGCTCAGTAGGTGCTGAATGACAGTTGAATGTGCTTTTGGTTGTTTGAGGGGATGCTGGTGTTGTTTACTCACAAGATTGGATCTCAGTGGAAAAAAATATCCCAATGGTTATAGCTGCCGGCTGTGTCTTGCATAATATATGTGAAGCAAAGTGGGGAAAGTTTCCGCCAGGGCAGAGATGGAGCAGCTGTCTGCTGAATTTGAACAGCCAGATACAAGGCTATTAGAAGAGCTCGACCCAGAGCTATACAGCTCAGGGAGGCTCCGGAAGACCATTTTAATAGTGAGCCAGAGTAGAGTGTGATGGTGTAGTGTGTTCTACCTAGACCTGCTTTTTTGTGGCCTGGTAGGAATCAGGAGGTGATTGCTGTACGTGTAGGACTATAACATTCTCAATGCACCTGTACATTTTGTTTGTGAATGATCGTATGAGCTCTGTGACACTGTTCAGTAACAGGGAATCCGTTGTTTTCAGATCTGCTGAGCAGTTGGCCGCATATGTTGCGAACTAATAAAGAAGAATTTTATTTTGTATGTGAAACTGTGGTTGTCTTTAATGTCCCCGAGGATGGAGTGGTAGGCATAGTGTAGTGACCCCTGATGCCACGTGGAATGTTAAGGGGGGCCGGGTATATGGAAGTCCTGATATTGAGTTCTCAATGAGCTGCAGAGGGAAGCAAGCCTGGGGTTGTTGAATCTGCAGGTTCATCAGACTCTGCAGCATCTGTGTTTGCTATCTGAGAAGCCCCATTATGTCCTGGTGAATCTCCCTCTCCTTTTTCTGCTACTATCTCCTCTCCACTCTTTCTGTCTCTAGAATGTCTCCAGAATCTCCAGAATTCTGTCTGCAATGTTTGTCCTCCAGGCCCTTTGCTCACAGTCCGATGCAGAACTGGCTGGCAGGATCTCACTGAACATGTCATCCCGCGTCCTCTTTGTTCTCCTCCTTATCTGCTGCAGACATTCTGCAGGTGTGGAGGGGGAGACCCTGAAGGCATCAATGGCAGCAGCTGCAGATAAAACACACAGAGGTACCATTGTGAGCATATTCACTACAAGCAAGCAAAACTTAAGATGCTGAACTCACTTCCTTTGCCCCCTCCCCCAAAAAAGTTTTAAGCACTACCTTCTCACTTCTGCTTGGATTGCTGTGCACGGTGCCTATCACAGCCCCAGTCATGTTGAGTGCGACCAGCTGGGGGTTGGGAAAATGAGGAGGGAATTGCTCGGTTGCATGATTCTAGTAGTATAGGGCAATGGCACTGAATACTGGCACTGTTTTTCACAGGTGGTGGTGACTCTAACTGATATCTCACTCATGAGAATAACAAAGGCAGAGAGAGCACAGCTGCTAGTGGTGTCTTAAAGGGGCCCAGGCCCATTTGCTGCTAGCCTGTGCTTACAGACATTATTGCTAAGTGGTGTGGGAAAGTGTCCTACCACAGAGGAAGAAGTAAGGCAGCCCTCCTTAAAAACCTTAGGCAGAGGATTGCAGTATATGTCCAGGAAAGTTTCATCGAGATCTCTCAGGAGGATTCAAGAGAGATCCCTGTGTCCATAAACAAACTGCTCCTCATGGCCCTCCTGCCTAACTCTAGAGGGGAATGAAAGCAGATTATCAACTCTGCCTCTCTTGGTTGTACCACTACCTCTTCTAGCATGAGTAAATTAATGGAAAATCAAAAGATGTGTCCTGCTACTTTGGGAGGTGCCATTCTTGTAACTGAAAATGTATCTACATACTTACCTGAAGTTCCTTCCCCTGCATTGGCTCACCTGTGCACAACTGGCTGGACTGCAGAGGAGTCAAAAGCAGGTCCTGGTTCACTGTGCAGCTGGATCTCCTGGTCACCTGTCCCCCATATTCCTCCTCTTCCTCCTTGATCCTTGTCCAGCACCTTCTCTTCCTCGCTGTTCATGGTAGAGGCCTGTGACTTGGGCTCCTCGGAGGTATCCATGGTGCTATGGGGGTGGTGGTGGAGTCTCCAGTGAGGATGGCATGCAGTTCTTTGTAAAAGCAGCAGATTTGAAGCTCAGCATTGGATTGATTGTTGGCCTCCCTGGCCCTCTGGTACGCAGCTCTTTGGCTTTCACATGGCACTGCTGCTGGTCACTATTGTCAAAGTTAGACTCAAGACTCATAGTTTGTCAGACCACTCTGTTTTATTAGCACAGCACTCTGCTAATACATTCAGATAACGTGAGCCCCATGCAAGATTCAAACAGTCTTATTTATACAGATAAAAGGGTGCGAACTAAACAAAGGGACAGAGAGAGCAAAATTGTAAAATTTGCCTGGGGCACAATATGCATATCCTGCTTCCTTATTAACTCTTATTGAGCTAAGGCTAATGCTTCACCAATCGCCCTTCAATGGAGCAATTGATTAACAGTTAATGTTTGCTTTCCTGACACCTGGATTGCAGCAGTTCTCATTTCTACTTAAAGGTACATACAGCATTCTTTCATTCATTCTATTTCTTTAATATAATTCATTTCACTTTCACACTGTCATACCCTTTCCATATTTCCTGAGCAATCTGCTTGTAGATGTTGATGTTTCTATGGCTGATTCGGAGCTGTGCCTGCACAGCCTCTTCTCCCCATAGGCCCAGGAAATGCAATATCTCCTGTCTACTCCAGGCAGGAGCACATCTGGAGCAGGTAGCTGCCGTGCTCAGCTGGGAAGTTGCACTCAACAATGGAGAGCTGATAGGTGTGCTTGCCAGGCCAGGCAATCAGGAAAAGGAATTAAAAACATTTGCAGGTCTTTAAAGGGGAGGGAGGAGCTCTCCAGTCTCCTTGCTCCCTGGACATTGTGGGACAGCTGCTGAAGGACAGTTAAGGTCAACATAAGTAATATAGTGTCTACACTCACACTGCGTTGGCCTAAGTACGTGGACCATGGCTCTACACTGCTCAGGGAGGTGGTGTTACTGTGTCGGCATAACGGGGTCGCTTACATTGGTGGGAAACAGATTTTTAAGTGTAGACACATGCACAACTAGGACAATGTAAGCTGCCTTGCATTGACCTAACTTTGTAGTGTAGCCCAGGCCTAAGGGGTGCTGTGGAGACCAGCATTAGGTTTAGTTTTATCATCTTTAATGGTGATCTCAAAGAGGGAATAAATAGCTCACAAATTAAATTTGCAAGTAATGTTAAGGACCGGGAAATAGTAGCAAGGGCCTTACAGCAGAAAAAGTAATATTACATGGAGTAAGTAACAGTAAAATACAACCTGGAAAAACATACAAACTAATGCATCTGAGGAAAATAAACAGAAACGCATAGCTGTTTAATAGAAGGGAGATACTTGGAAAGCAGTAACATTGAAAAAGTCCTAAGAATGATAACTAGACGGCCAATTGAACATGAACTTCCAATGTGAGATAGCAGCAAAAAGAGAGAGACTGTTGTGAATTTGGCCTGCATATGCAGAAGCATCATGTCACAGAGCAGGAAAGCCACAGTTTCACAGTCCCTCTCTATAAAACACTGCCAAGATAGCAGTGAGAGGATGAGAAGGTTCTTGACAAATTTGAGAGAATTCAGAGAAGTTAAATAAAAATTATTAAAGAACTGGGAAAGAGAGGCTTATGAGAAAAGATTAAAAGAACTAGATATGAGTAATTGTGCTAAATGATCACTACCTTAAAATCACTATGGTGCAACCCCTGTCTATTAAACAAAGTCTGACTAGCCAAAGCTTCTGGTTTCATAAACATATGTTATGTCTACCAGGGATTCCCTGACTGAAGATTTGCTCCTGCAGAACCCCTAAGCAGAGCCATCCCTTGGGTATGGCAAATCTGGGTGACTGCCCCAGGCCCCACGCTTTGGGAGGCCCCACGGGCAGGAAGATGAGGCAGGAGGCAGGTGGGGGAGCAGGGTGAGGAGGCGAGCAGCAGGCGGGTGGGAGGGCAAGGAGGAGCCCCCCTATCAGAACCTCCCCCTCCTCCCAGCACCTCCTGCCCACCAGCGGGCCCCACCAATCAGCGCCTCCCCCTACCTCTCAGTGTCTATTGCCTGCCGTGGATCAGATGTTTCGCAGCATCAGGAGGCGCGGAGGGGGGAGGAATAAGGGTGCAGCCCGCTTGGGGGAGGGGGCAGAACTGGGTGGGGAAGAGGTGGTGGGAAGAAGCAGGGGGCGGGGGTGGGGCCTTGGGGGAAGGGTTGGAGTGGGGGCAGGACCTGGGTGGAGCTGGGGAGGAGCGCCCCCAGCAGATTAGAAACTCGGTGCCTATGTCCTGGGCCCCGCACCACCCTAGGGACAGTCCTGCCCCTAAGAGTCACAGCATCAGAGCTTCAGTCCTGTGGAACTCAAATCCTGCAGAACTGACGCTTCCTGGTGACTTGTTCCTCAGCTGGTCTGCTGAGCCAGCTAGTCTTGGGAAGCCACCTGGCTTTCTGTACAATGAACGGCCACCTCCTTTCATAAGCCTTGGAAAACCTAGAGACTGTAACTGGAGGGAACCTGAGTTTCTGAACCCCACATTTCTGAAAGGTTTCTGTTTTTCTATCTTCCTTCCCATAAAAAAATTCCTTCATGAAAGGAGGTTTCTTCTCTCACCTGCTAAAGTGACTTTCTGTGAAGGAGATCACCACTCTGGGACTGGGCTGCTGCTGCTTCTTTTGGCTTTAGCTCACCTAGCTCGGCTGTTGCTAGGCAATTCACGGTTTGTACATTGTTCCAATTCTCATGGCATGTGGGGGAATTTTCTAATGGTCAGATCAAGCATTTGAATACTCTCCCAAGGAAATTATGTTTTATGGTAGACCATTTTGCACTGACAGAAGAACAGAAAAAGTAATTTGTTCAACCTTTGCTGAATAACTGTGTAATCATATGCCTTGTCTCTGCCATCTCCATGTCAGTGATTGAGACATCCTGGCACTGTGTCATGGGTGAAATGTATATTGTAAACTCTGCAGGGCAGAGATCATGGCACTGTGAGGCACCTAGTACATTGATGGACACTATGAAATAGTAAATATAGATTAGACTGGATGGTCTCCTAAGGCTCAGATTTTCAAGTAACCATTGACAACTAAGGTGTCCCAAGATGAGCACTCAGAAATGGAGGCATCTCAAATTAGTGGAACTGTGTAAGTGGAGGAACAGTTCCACTATTGTGGGGAATTTTCCTGGCTTCTATATAAACTGGTGGAGCCAGCTGGTGAAAGGATCTTAGTCCCCGATCCAGCTCCCTTTACTGGGATGTCTGCCTGACCTCGAGCTCTTTCTCTCTCTCTCTCTTTCCCATGTGGCAGAGTCCTCATAACCCTGATAAAGCTGGACCCAGGATCCCTAGGGGGGCTTAACCCACAGTTTCATCGTGAGTCCCTCGGGCCGGGGGCTAGGGTGTCCTTGCTCCGGGATACACCCTCCTCCTAACTGGCCACATCCCTGACCCAGTGATCACTACACTGATTTTAAACCACATAAAATTTATTAAACAGCAGCTGAAAAAAAATGTGTGGTGGGAGGGAATGGAAAAGGTTAAAGGATCGAGGAGTCCCATACTATGGGCCCAGGGAAACCATAAACAATAGTCTCTGGAACTCAAGAAAACTCACAGCCTATTCCTTATATGGTCCAGGCCTCCTTCCCAGGAGCTGGATGTGCTGCAGTGATACTGTGGGTAAGACACCTGCTCTGGTGGTGGCTACACACTCTCAGGCTCTAGGTAGTGGGACCCTTCTCCCCAGTATCAGCCCTCCTGTTGGGTTCATGTCTCTGCCCCCCTCCCCCCCCCGGTCTGACCTTCAAGGCCCTCAATCACTGACATGGAGATGGCAGAGACAAGGCATATGATTACACAGTTATTCAGCAAAGGTTGAACAAATTACTTTTTCTGTTCTTCTGTCCGTGCAAAATGGTCTACCATAAAACATAATTTCCTTGAGAGAGTATTCAAATGCTTGTATGGTGCATCTCCCTCCACTGGGCCCTCTCTGCCTCTCCCACCTCGTTCTCCCTAGCTGCTCATTGTGCTTGACTCCAGTTTAGTAGTAGTAGGACAGACCTTCCACTATGCAAGTTCTGGACCCGTGGCTCTCCATTGGAGCTCGGTCCTGGCTCACTGTCTGTGTGGCTGATGTCCACTGCTCTGGCTGCCCAGCTCTGGTCTGCTACACTCTCCCTCTCATGCCTTTACTCTGTCCACACAGTCCCAGCTCACACAGAAGATGGGCCCTGGGCTCTTGACTCCCTCATTGATCTGTGTGCCCTGTCAATCTTGCTGATTTGGAGTTCTGGCCTCTCCCTGTTGGTCCTGGGGTCAGAGCTCTTCCCATGTACTTGTCAACCCAGGCTCCTGACTCCGCTTCAGCCATTCCCCTTTTTCTTGGTACTGGGAGAGGGCCATCCAAAACTCCCAGTAAAGGGCCAACAGCCCCTTTACAAATATTTCTGTAAATGTGGGCCTTAATCTTTTCCCATCTGTAATTTCTGAGGTACTGATCCATTTCCCCAGAAGAGTTGGCTTAAAAACATTTTCAGTTTTTTGTTGGTTGGGTTTTATTTTTAGCCTTAATAAATCTATACCGTATTTGGTAGTGGTGTTCTAGTTCCCTTTTCTATACTGTTTCCTAAATATGTGTTTTTGTTTGTAAAGACAAATCCTTTGTTTGAGGAATACATTTCAGTTCAGCTGTAGTTTGTAGTTCAAACATGCAGGAAAAGGAGATAGAGGGTGAAAAAAGAGCAGCCAGCTTATGCTAACCCAGATGAAAAGAAGAGGTAGTAACATTTACAAATGGTTTATTTGCCCATCAAGTCAACATCTGTTGACAACATGATGCATCTACGAAGCTGGGACTGCCAGAATATGCTTACCTGTTTAAATAAAACCTCTCATTATCTGTTTGACTGCAAGCGAGGGGTACAGCCATCATACTTATATAATGTTTTACATATTCAAAACGTAGTACAATTGTACATTAACTAATCCTCAAAGCACACAGGCAATTATTGTTAGCCCCATTTTTCACGTGGGGGAACTAAGGCAGAGAGATGTAGTGATTTGCCTATAGCCACACAGCAAGGTTTTTTTTGAGCTAGGATGAAAACTCAGGCTGGCTCCCAATTCCCTGTTCAGACTGTGTTGGCTCCCACAGTAATGTCTCTGTGCCAAGAGGGATATCATTTCTGTCTACACAGACACTGAGTTGGTAGGAATCTGTTGTGTTGCCTTGGTAATATTAACCAATGGAACGTTACAGCTTGTGGTTTTGTACGGACTTTCTCTCTAACATCACATAAAATGAATGATGTTGGTAAGAGAGGGCAAAGCTGGCATGGATGAGCTCAGACAAAATAATCCCAATGCCAGAGTACAGTCAAGAGGCTGATGGCTGGCACAGAGGAACCTGCATTCTGACATCGCCACTCAATACTGTAATTTTTCACTTAAAAACAAAACAAAAGCAATAGGTGAAAGACTGATGCAAGGATAAAATGAATTGCAAGCAAAATCTATTTAAAATTTCAGGAGGTTAAATTAATTAATTAAAAGTGGTTTTGCTCACTGGCCCTACACCACTTAAATTTGGAGGAAAATTGCACTAACATAGACAAGACCAAAGGGTTAGAAAAAGGTGCTGCCTTTTCTAGCTCCAGGGCTGGTCACAGTACTAGCTTGGCTGGAGTTTCTGCAAGTGGAAGTGCCGGTGTGCATTTTTGCTAGCTCTGTTCAGGGTAAAAAATGATGAATAAAATAGACTAAGACTCTAGGAAAAAAATCCCCTGATTGTGTGTGACTCTCCCTCTTTGAATGGGAACTTAACCTATCGCAAACCCCGCCCCATCTGAAAAGAGACAACAATATTCTATGTCTGCTGACCTCTCCTATTGGCCTAACTGAAGTATTTCTGGAAAGAACCAAATAGAGAAGCTTTATTTCATACCACCCTGACTGTCTGTGCTGCTCATCTGTTTTTTTCACCATTGCTAGTTAGTTTCACACCAAGGAGCAGTGCAAAACTGACACTATATTATATATATATCTTTCATACAGCTGGATGAAAATTTGCATTCTAAATGTTTTTTTTTTTGGATGAAAAGAGGCCTATATTTGAAAATGAAAATCTTTGCAGAATTATTTTTTTATATAAATACATGTAAAGTTTTTGGTTTCTCAAAGGGTTTCTCCCCCTTTCTCTCTCTTTCCCTGCCCCCTGCCCTTTTTCCCCCAATGGCAAAATAGAAAAAGAAGAAAGGGAAAAAGAAAGGGCGGGAAACCAGAAAGGGAAAACTCAAAACTAAAAAGCAAAAAGAACTATGTTTCAAAAACCAAATATTTTGAGGTTTGTTGTTGTTGTTGTTAAAATAGTTTTGAGAAAACAAAATATTTTCACTTTGGGGGAGGGGGTCAGACATACTTACTATTTTTCAACTGGATCTGTTCTCTGATCTGCCACCTAGCTGCTAATGTCACAGAATCCTTGTGTGTCTGTTCAGAAGCGCTGGCCTAGAAAAAATGGTTCTGTGGTCTAAAAAACCATCTTGAAACACCCAGAAGCTTGAACTACAAGTTCAAATCCCATAGAGGAATACTCAATGAAGTACACATTGGTGTTACCCAGTAGTTAATATCTTTAAATATTTCCTCATAGTCCCTAGGTAGCACAGAGTTAAGGGGCTCAATCATAAGGTGCTCAGATACCATGGTTATAGGTACTGAGGTAAAAGCATGCTTTATATGCATTAGTCTGTGATGGAGATGTGTAGAGCTGACCCACCGCGGGGACCTCCAAGAGATACGCCTGCTTTAGGCAGGCAGAATTCCTCCTGGAGATTCCCAGTGCACAAGAAGTAGTGGGTTCCCTGCCCATACTGTGGCTGCTAGGAGAGCAAGGCCATTGTCTTCTTCCCTTGTGAACTCCTTTGGGAGGATGCTAGAAGGAGAAGTATCTGCACTTGAGGAATGCAGGGTCTGCAACTGTACCTGGACACTGGGCAGGGGCACAAGAAGAGGGAAGGCTTCCATCAGCACAGCTGGTCACAGTCTTATTCTGAGCACCCAGTCCTGCAAGATACTAAGCACCTCCTGATAGGTGCTAATGGCCCTCACTTTCCATTGATTTCATTGGAGATTAAAGGTATTTGGCATCTTGCAGAACCAGACAGAAAAGTAACAACAATACAAAATTAAGCGATGTTCAGCAAGAAGTCCTGCCCCTACCAGTTTGTCTGGCTGAGCCTGGAGAGAGGGAGGGAAGCAGAATTTACTTCTTGGCATGCTGCAGACACTTCTCCATCCCCAAATGAAGGCACAGCCTGATGTGTAATTAGCTGTATGATCTTGCAACAATTTTAAAATGTGGTATAATTTGTCCCATGTAATTACTTATTTGTTTCTTTTCAGCTTGGAAAATACTAAAGCACCATTTCACAGCTCAGCAAAACACTGTAACAGCATTAACATTTCCTTTTCAGTCAATATGAATGAAGTAATAAAGTACCATATAACTGCTTCTTGGTTGCACTGCATTTACTTTCTACTTACTGATACCATAAACTATATGACAGTATTGCTTACTGTTTTGTATCTCTTTTATCTGAATTGGGATAGGGAATTAATTTTGCATGTTAGAGAGAGAGCATCTCTTTCTCTCTCCTCTCCTTTTTTCTCCACCAATAAATTATTGGGTTTTTTTTAATCAAACATGATTGACTTTTCCTCCATAAATATCCACTGTGTTCTGCCCAGTATGTACATGTGGTAATGAAGTAATTCTAAGGAACTGTTGTATAAACTTTAAAATCTGGGTTGCTGGTGGTGAAATATTAATAAGAAAAAAAATCCATTCTGAATCCTTGTATTTTTCTCATTCTCCTCCTCTCATTGTCTAAGGAGCAGAGTAAAATGATAGGTACGAAGGTTTACTCTTCCCTTCACCTATTAGAAGTTGAGATCATATAAGCTAACTGTGATACAGTTGTTTCAAAAAGAAAAGGAAAAGTAATTGACAACCCCCACCCCCACTGTTGTCAATTCCTTTTTTCTCTCTGGTCAGTTACCAGCATTGTGGGTAAATGAGAGGGGCAGAGAAACAAATGGATAAATCCAGTAAAATTTTGTAGGCTCATCTTTAAACAAGTGAGACACTCAACACTGATTTCACTGTGTAAAACCCTTCTGCCTGTAATAATGTCACCAGCAGCATTAAATGCACTCTGAGTATACACTGATTGGTAGGCCAGTCAGGTAGACAACACCAACTTTTGCTGGAATGGATTGTAATCAATTTCTTAATTCCCAAAACAGCAATGTGTTTTCTCCCATGGTAGTAAAAGTTTCACTGCATGTGTACGTGTGCGCGCACACATACACAACCTCTTCCACAGTTGTCCTGCTCTGTTCTACTCTAATGAGACACGGTCTAGACTAGTCAGATGTTCTTTAGTATTCAGAAGTGGTGGGAGCAAACCGGTAGATTGTGCGGCTGGTCCTTTTGCTATTCTCAATATGAGAATATTAAGGCTGTCAAGCGATTAAAAAAATTAATCTTGATTAATAGTGCGATTAATTGCGCTGTTAAACAATAATAGAATACCATTTATTTAAATATTTTTGGATGTTTTCTACATTTTCAAATATATTGATTTCAATGACAATACAGACTACAAAGTGTACAGTGCTCACTTTGGTTTTTATTACAAATATTTGCACTGTAAAACACAAAAGAAATAGTATTTTTCAATTCACCTAATAAAAGTACTGTAGTGCAATCTCTTTATCATGAAAGTTGAACTTACAAATGTAGAATTATGTACAAAAAAACCCCTGCGTTCAAAAATAAAGCAATGTAAAACTTTAGAGCCTACAAGTCCCATCAGTCCTACTTCTTGTTCAGCCAATCTCTCAAACAAACAAGTTTGGTTACAATTTGCAGGAGATGCTGCTGCCCGCTTCTTGTTTACAATGTCACCCGAAAGTGAGAACAGGCGTTTGCATGGCACTGTTGTAGCTGGTGCTGCAAGATATTTACATGCCAGATGCGCTAAAGATTCATATGTCATTTGATGCTTCAACCACCATACCAGGGGACATGCGTCCATGCTGATGACAGGTTCTGCTTGATAACAATCTAAAGCAGTGCAGACTGACGCATGTTAATTTTCATCATCTGCGTGAGATGCCACCAGCAGACGGTTAATTTTCTTTTTTGGTGGCTTGGGTTCTGTAGTTTCCGCATTGGAGTGTTGCTCTTTTAAGACTTCTGAAAGCATGCTCCACACCCCATCCCTCTCAGAGTTTGGAAGGCATTTCAGATTCTTAAACCTTGGGTTGAGTGCTGTCACTATCTTTAGAAATCTCACATTGGTTCCTTCTTTGCATTTTGTCAAATCTGCAGTGAAAGTGTTCTTAAAACAAACAACATGTGTTGGGTCACGATCAGAGACTGCTATAACATGAAATATATGGCAGAATGCAGGTAAAACAGAGCAGGAGACATACAATTTCCCCTCCAAGGAGTTCAGACACAAATGTAATTTTTTTTTAAATGGAAGCATGTCCTCTGGAATGATGGCCAAAGCATGAAGAGGCATATGAATCTTTAGCACATCTGGTACATAAATACCTTGCGACACCAGCTACAACAGTGCCATATGAATGCCTGTTCTCACATTCAAGTGACATTGTAATTAAGAAGTGGGCAGCATTATCTCCCATAAATGTAAACAACGTGTTTCTCCTAGCGATTGTCTGAACAAGAAATAGGACTGAGTGGACTTATAGGCTCTAATGTTTTACATTGTTTTGTTTTTGAGTGCAGCTATGTAACAAAAAAACTACATTTGTAAGTTGCACTTTCATGATCAAGAGATTGCACTACAGTACTTATATGAGGTGAATTGAAAAATACTTTCTTTTATCATTTTAACAGTGCAAATATTTGTAATAAAAATAATAAAGTGAGGACTGTACACTTTGTATTCTATGTTGTAATTGAAATTGATATATTTGAAAATGTAGAAAGCATCCAAAAATATTTAATAAATTTCAGTTGGTATTCTATTGTTTAACAGTGCGATTAATTGCAATTAATTTTTTTGAGTTAATCGCGTGAGTTAACTGCAATTAATAGACAGCCCTAAAGAATACTTTTGTACTTCCTGATGTTCCAGGAAGCTGTTCTTGGTCCCTGATCGGAAAAGCAGAAGGAATATGCTATGGCCTCCAATATGCCATGCCCTAGTTTGCTTAAAATAGTTGTGCTCGCTGTTGAAAATGATAACACTTTTCCTATGTTAAATATGTGAACACACTTAGAAATATCAGTATTCACACAAATATTTAGACAGAAATTTAAGTTTGCTAAGATCTACCTTTGACATGTGATTTTTGCAGTTACCACATGTCAATGCCACAGGTGGCAAGTTATATGGGTCTGTGGTGCCCGGGCTCCAGCAATATTCAAGGCCTGGGGACCCGGCTCCACCAATGTTTGGGGCTGGGTCTCTCCCCCGGCCCCGCCTGCTGCCCCCGCGCGCCTCCCCCAAGTGTCCCCTTGCCCCCACTTGCTGCCCCCACATGCCTCCCCCAGGCCCCAGAATGTCCCTGCCTCAAGCCAGTGGCTGCCCCCTGCAGCTCCGCACTGCGCTCTGCTCTGCTGGCTCCCGGCATCAACTGCTGCCACAGGGTCCTAGCGCCTCCATCCACTAGAGCCAGGGCAGGCTGACCCAGACCCTGCCCTTCTGCCTTGGCCCCATCCCTTTTCTGGTGGGACCCTCCACCAGCACAGGGGCCCCTCCGCCTGCAGTCACTGCTCCTGCCCCATGCTGGGCAAGGGCAGCCCCATCCCCCACCCCCAGTGAGGGGCAGCAGCAGGGGAGGAGGTGCACATGTGATGGCAGCCCCCATCCCGGCACCCACCACAGGGGAGGCGAGGGGGCTTTCTGGACCTGAGAGGGGCCCTAGAAACATGTGCAGTGACAGTGCTGCGAGGTGAATGTGGTGCAGGGGGGAGAGGGAGGCCCCTTCCCCAGAGCTTGCTGCTGCCAGTGGGGAGAGGGCTGGGGGGAGTCCTCCTCCCTGACCCCAACTCCGGGGCAGCCTGCCTGTGCCCAAAACTCCTCATCCCCAGCCCCGCCCCACCCCAGAGCCTGCACCCCCAGCCAGAGCCCTCATCCCCCCACACACTAACCCTCTGCCCCCAGCTCTGAGCCCCCTCCTGCATCATGAACCCCTCATCCCCAGCCCCACCCAACACCCATCACCCCACACCCTAACCCTCTGCCCTAGCCCTGAGCCCCTTCCCACACCGCAAACCCCTTATCACCAGCCCCCCCCTCACATTTTTACATTATTTTAAAAAATATATATTGGCTTACAAGTCGGGTGGGGGTGGGGGTGGGACTTGGACCTGTTCTGGGAACCATCAAAAATTATACAAACCTGCTGCCCCTGGTCGATGCAGATTGCTCCCCTTTCAGCATTCCAGTGGCACTGGAGTCTGAGGTAGCTTAGAAGCCCAAATTACTAGTTAAGTGATTTCAGGATGTCTCTTTCTAGTTTTGTAGAGCATGTGATATCTACAAAGGAGTTAAACATGTGTCAGCAGTGTCAGTAACAGGTTCACTGATCAGCCATTGAGAGCATTCTGGTGACATAATGTGTCTGTCTTGTGTTTCAATGATAGAGTGGGATCACTCAATAAGCTGTTGGGGAGGTTGAATGTGTAGAGTTTCTGTAAACTTGTCTGTGTAGTTTAAAGGAATTCTCTTGCTTGGGTAGTTGAATTTAGTTTTTAATAAAAAGCACTTTTTCTATTTGCTTCTAGATTCTTAAAAACACAATATATTTATAACATTGTACACTGTAACAAACCTGTAACCATGTAGGTAGGACTTCATAATTATCACTAGAACTGGGCAAATATTGGAAAAAACATTCTAGAAAAAGTTCAGAGAAAAATGATGTTGCTCTGATGATGCATGCACCTTTTTGTGTTTGCTTTCAGCAAGTATTTTAGTGCACAAGTTTTAGTATTGAAAATATGTACAAAAAGAAACTATAAGGCTGAATGGTTGCATGTTCATGGAAAGCTGTGAACATGTGACTGACCAACTATGCAAATTTCAATTTGCAAATTTTACATTGAAAATAGCTTTAAATATATGAACACCTTATAAGCACAGCTAGGTTGTAGAATACAATTCATACAACTTTAAATACTTTCAATTGAGGCATTTTGCCTGTATACCAGCTTTCTAAAGAAACAGAAATCAGACTCCCAGCAGAATAGTAATTGGTCCTCTTGGGTGTAAGAAAGCAATATACAGAATATATTCTGCCCATAGTAAGCTATTTCCTAACGATAGGCTAAAACTACATTAAAAAACTGAAGGCAGACTCGGGAAGACAGTTTACTGAGACAGACAAACAAATTATATGAAACTTTTGGCACAAGTGTCCCATATATCATTTTCTTAGGGACATATGGGTGAAAATACTGCCTAGAATGGACTTAAACATATATTTAAATACAACAAACAGTTATTCTTTGGAGTGCAGAAAAGGCTTTGGTTGCTAGGGGTATATACCTTCATCACTGGGATCTTTGTCGACAAATCACCCTTTTGGGGGTAATACTAAAGAATACATACTAAACATCCCTTTG
>NW_020664534.1:2564039-2567879 GCF_002925995.2 Terrapene triunguis | reverse complement strand
ACCCTTTTGGGGGTAATACTAAAGAATACATACTAAACATCCCTTTGGACCCTGTCAGTTACTTCCAAATATGCCAGAGATAAAGTTACATAGGGAATTGCTTTCTCCCACCTACTGATGGGTGCCAAAGATGTTACCAACTGATACTGAAGAAAAAAAATCTTCTTTCTCTTAAACTTTCTGATCGGTGCCACTGTCCAAGGGATATAATTAGGGCCCTACCAAATTCACCGTCCATTTTGGTCAATTTCATGGTCATAGGATTTTAAAAATAATAAATTTCATGATTTCAGCTATTTAAATTTGAAATGTCATGGTGTTGTAATTGTAGGGGTCCTGATCCAAAAAGGAGTTTTGTGGGGGGGAAATCGCAAGGTTATTGTAGAGGGGGTTGCAATACTGCTACCCTTACTTTTGTGCTGCTGCTGGCAGCGGCGCTGCCTTCAGAGCTGGGCAGCTGGAGAGAGGTGGCTGCTGGCCGGGAGCCCAGCTCTGAAGGCAGAGCCGCCACCATCAGCAACGCAGAAATAAGGATGGCATGGTATGGTATTGCCACCCTAATTTCTGCACTGCTGCCTGCAGAGCTGGGTCCTCAGTCAGCAGCTGCCACTCTCTGGCCGCCCCTGAAAGCAGGGCAGAAGTAAGGGTGGCGTGGTATGGTATTGCCACCCTTACTTCTGCATTGCTGCTGGTGGGGCGCTGCCTTCAGAGTTGGGTGCCCGGCCAACAGCTGCTGCTCTCCAGCTGCCCAGCTCTGAAGGCAGCGTAGAAGTAAGGGTGGCAATACCGCAACCCCCCCTAAAATAACCTTGTAACCCCCCCTCGCAACTCCCTTTTGGGTCAGGACCCCCAATTTGAGAAATGTTGGTCTCCTCCATGAAATGTGTATAATATAGAGTAAAAGCATACAAAAGACCAGATTTCATGGTCCATGACGTGTTTTTCATGGCCGTGAATTTGGTAGGGCCTTAGATATAGTGGTGCTAGAAAAACCTGTTTATTACAGATAACTGTTCTAGTTACTGCACCCCTCCTTTATTCAAGTTAAGGAAAGACAAGCTATTATGTCAAAACCCAAAATATCTTATAAATTTTACTATGTCTGAAACACGGATATCAAAAGTACTGGGATTTAGAACTGTGGGTGGTTCTCAATTTCATACTCCCTTTCTGACCAATACTATTGCAATCTTGAGCCCAAAGAATCATTATAAGATGGTGGTGTGATTAGATCCGCTGTGTTTCCTTTCTGATAGGATTTATTTCCCTTGTTTTGTGTTGAAAGAAATGTAAGATATGCTGTTCTGGTTGATGCTTTGCTTGGGTTTTGTGTATATATTAGTTCTGACAATTATGTGTTATCGTATATGAGTTGGGAGAAGTTTAATAACATATTATTTAAAAGGCAGGAAGAGCACCTAGCACAGACATTGCTCTGTGAGGGAAAGCTGTATTGGATTCTTGCATCCACAGTGAGACATGTATGGAAAACTGTGACACTTTGGGGGTTTACCCAGGCTGGTAGGGGCTGTTTCACTGCCTGCCCTGTAGCCCTGAGTGCTTCTGTGTAGCTTTGGCTCAGAGCCATGACATGAGCAGCCTACTCACAGCACAATGACCTTGGCTTCCACCACTCTGGTTATTCCTTGTAGGGTGACACCAGCAGCCATTCCAGCTCCCAGTCTCCCCCAAACCATCTCCCCTGCAGTCCCTCTCACTGAAGTCTCTCAGAAGTTGTTAAGTTTGCTGCCTCCAAAGAGACAGTGCCCTCACCAGCCTGTTAGTTGAGCTGGGGACTTCACCCTTCACTTTAATACACAGCACTGAGGTGGTTTTGTAATAAAACAAGAATAAGTTTATTAATAAAGAACAGATATTTAAGTGATAATAAGCAAGACTAGAAGATACAGATATAGTTACAAGTAAAACAAAAACATGCTTTCTAGTGACTAAAACTTAACTTACAGCAAGTTACAATTTTTGTCTAGGCAGGTTTTGCACCTACAGCCAGTCCCAGCTACTCTTGGTTTTCAGGCCAAGAGAATCCACTTTTCATGAGCTCAAAGGGCGCTGCTCTCCCTTTGTCCCCTAAGTGATGGATGGATGCCTTTACATATATTTCCCAGTCTATTGTCTCTGTTTCAATAGCCAGGAAGTGCAGGCTCCATCCCCCATTGTGATCATTAAGCAATCTTTGCCACCACCACCCAACCCGGTTCATTTACCTTGATGGCTTTGTTTGCCTTCTATGTAGATGTATTTTTCATTGGCCACTGAGGTGTTATCTGGCTCAATTTACACTGGAGACACAGGAAAACAGGCAAAACAATATTCCCTTGTCTAGGACAGGCTTGGCTTATGCATTGCTTGTAAAACACCTTTAAGAACATGTTTCCCTCATACATCTGTAATTCTTTATACACCACCTGTACATACATCACACAATAATATTAATGACTGGCTTGTTACCTGTTTGCATATGATACATGACACCTTTTAGCTACAGATTATGACAACAGTGTGTTGGGGCAATGAGTGTGTCAGGCCTGATATGAGTTATGGTATGATGTGCCCTCTCCAGTTGGCACTGAGGGACGACCCGGGTCACAAAATGTATAAATTTGTATGCAAACTGAGGAGCCCTGTTGTGTGGCAAGGTGTTCTACTTAGCAGGATCTCTCCCATGACTCAGCAGAGTAGAACAAAAACAGGCCAATTTAATTTTCTCTATATTGCCTTTTTCTTGTGCTGCTGGTAGCCTCAAGACAAAATCCTGTGAAACTGTAGTCTTGCCTGATTGTATGTAAATTGATGTGATTTTGAAAATCAGGAGGAAGGTGACCAGTTGGAGGCAGCGAAGTACATCCTTAGTTTCATGCAAAATTTCCCAATATCTACACCCACCCCCCAAAGTTCACCGCATTATAAGTCATGGCACTAATCTAATATTTCTAAAAATCCACACAGTAGAAGGTTAGTTATTCTGCTGTTCTTTTGTGTACCTCTCCTGTAGTTTTCAGTCCCATCAAGTTATGAGAATACTTGTGCAGATTCAACTTCATCTTCATATTTCCAAACATATGTATTTGCTCCATGTTTTACAGAACATGGGAATGGGAAAGAAGGATGCTTTTTGTCTTCCTCTTCTTAACTACATAGCTGATGGTTATCATCATCATTGGTGCTATTTATCAAGTGCTGGCAGTGTATGTGGTTTTGCACAAAAACTTAAGAGACAGTCCCTGCCCCAAAGAGCTCATAGTTTAAGGACATGGAGGTGAATTACCTTACTTGTGTGGGTAGTCCCATTGAGGTCAATGAAATTATGCTCATGAGTGAAGTTACTGACATGTGTAAGTGCTTTTGGATTGGGTCTTAAAATGTTACGAAACAGAGTGTGACATCCTTACTTGTGTGGGATAGCACATTACTCTGCAAGAAGTCCCACTGACTTTAACCAGACAACTAATGGTAAAGGTACTATTCATAGGGTTACCATATTTTGAGTGTCCAAAAAGAGGACACTCCATGGGGCCCTGCCCCTGCCCCAACTCCACCCCTTCCCCAAAGTCCCCGCCCTAACTCCGCCCCCACCCCTGCTTCCCACGAACATTTGATTCGCGGGAAGCCTGAAGCAGGAAGCAGGCAGCAGGTAAGCTGGGGGTGGGTGGGGGGAGGAGGCGCGGCCCAGTCTGGCCCCCTCCTGCGGCCGGCCCCGGCGTCTCCAGCCTGGCTCGGCTCGGGCCCTGGGCCAGCCCCCGGCCGAGCACCCCCAGGCCAGCACCGCCGGCCCCCGGCCCGGCCCCAGCCCGCGGCCCAGCGCGGCCCCGGCCCAGCACC